>NW_007747588.1:7829-12612 GCF_000696425.1 Galeopterus variegatus
TCTTATTTAATATTCTGCATCAAGAATTTTGCATCTTTCTCTGTGACCTCTGGCTGTGTGGGATTTGAGTTCTAGGAGCAAAGGATGAATGCTTTCACAAGGAAACTCAGTCACAGTTCTGATTAATTGAAAGTTCAGACCATCCTCTGGCCAGTTGTGGACTCTTCTTGCAGGTGAACATCTAGGCAGAGAAAGAACTTTCTCTACTAGCTGGGGATAATTAGTCTGATGCCCTTGGGCAAATACAGCAAGGACAAGTGAGGCAAGAGGACCCAGGAGATTGACCAAGATGTCCCTCAGTTCTTCCTTGCCCCCAAATCCTGGGCAGTGGAAAATGTGGCAAGCCACTAAAGACAAGACCACCAAGAACAGATCATACACAAAGGGAGACTTGGGTCATCCTGCCAGATAAAGAACTCCATTCAACTAAGGTGCTTAAAGAAGGTAAGAAAAAGATGGAATGAGTGGTGGAAGAAGGCTGCTGTGTTTACTAACTTAGGCCTCTCAACCAGCTACAAAATAGGGACTGTAACAACTATGTTTTCCCTTACTTTAGTTCCTGCCTTGTCCCTTATTTTATTATTCATTCTTATATGAAGAACACTAGTAATGGCTAACTTTTAGGGAGTGGAATGGTCTGAATGTTTGTCCTCTCCAAATCTCATGTGGAAGCTCAATGCCCAATTTGGCAGTGTTGAGAGTCTTCAGTAGGTGATTGGATTGTGAGGGCTACACCCTTACAAATGGATTAATCCATTCATAAATTAATGGATTAGCAGGTTGATGGATGGGTTGGTTATCATGGGAGGGGCACTGATGGCTTTATAAGAACAGCAAGTGAGCACACTATAACTTGCTTTTGCCCCCCTCACCATGGGATGCCCTGTACAGCCTTGGGACTCTGCAGACATTTCCTCCAGGAAGAATGCCCTCTCCAGATGTGCCCCTTAATCTTGGACTTCTTAGTGTCCAAAATTGTAAAAAATAAATTTTGTCTCTTTATGGGGGGGAGGGGAGAGAGGGAGGAGGGCGGGAGGTGTCGGTGGTGGGCCATAATAATCATATACATTGTATATTGACAAAATAAAAATTTAACGAAAAATAAATAAATGTCCAAAATTGTAAAAAATAAATTTTGTCTCTTTATAAATTACCCAGTTTCAGGTATTCTGTTAAAAGCACAAGGAAACAGACTAATACAGTGAATGTAATGATGTGGTAGCTAATGTGATTTCATATGTCCTCTTGTGGACAGCCCAAATTTTTTCTATTTGTCCTTCCAAATTCACTTTCTATTGCATCTATCATTGTCTGTGCCCTGATGGTAGAAGGGTTAAGTCTATTAAAAGTGTGTATGGAATCCCTGGGATGCTCCATGAGCTGTTTCCTATAGGTGTACAATGAGATAAGTATAAGAATTGTGATTAAGCTTTTAGCAATGTGCAGTGACAACTTAGTGTATGATCAGTGGACTCATATCGGTGAATAAAGAGAAGACCAGTTTGGGCATTTGAGGGCTAGCTGGTAAAGTGGTACCATGTTATGGTGTGTGATATTATGAGGATAATTTGCCAAATATAATCCAAAATAACATAAAATTCAGAGAAAATGCAAACACTTGCTTTTTAAGTGTTTCATGGAGGTGTTTATTTAGCTACCATCTTTTTTTCCCAAATTTTTCATTGTGCTAAAATACACATAACATATAATCTATTATCATAAACTTCTTTAAGTGCACTGTTAAGTGTTATTAAGTATCTTTATATTGTTGTACAATTATCGCCACCATCCATTTTCAAAACTCTTTCCATCTTGCAAAACTAACACTCTTTACCCATTTAACAATAACTCTGCATTACCTCCTCCCCAAGCCCTTGGAAACCACAATTCTATTTTTCATCTTTATAATTTTGACTATTCTAAGTACCTCATATAACTGGAATCATACAATATTTGTCTTTTTGTGATTGGCTTATTAACTTAGAATAATGGCCTCAGGATATGTCTATGTTATAGCACATATCAGAATACCATTCTTCTTTAAGGCTGAATAATATTCATGTAATATATATACCATATTTTGCTTGTCCATTTATTCATTAATTGATGCCTGAGTTGCTTCCACATTTTAGCTATTATGAATGATGCTTTATAAACATGAGTAAATAAATATCCCTTAGAGAGATTGCTTTCAAGTTTATTGCATATATAGCCAGAAGAGGAATTTCTAAATCATATGGTAATTCTATTTTACACTTTTTGAGAAAACATCAAGCCATTTTCTAGAGTGGCTGTAAGATTTTATTTTCTATTTTATTTTTTAATTGACAAATGAAAATTGTATATATTTGTAGTGTACAACATGATGCTTGGCTATACATATGCATTGTAGAATGGCTAAATCAAAATAACATGCATAGTACTTCATATATATATATATTTTGTAGTGAGAACACTTAAAATCTTCTCTCAGCAGTTTTCAAGAGTAATATATTGTTATTAACTATCGTCATCATGATGTACAATAGATATCTTAAACTTATTCCTCCTGTGTAACTGAAATTTTGCGCTGTTCCATTTTACATTCCCACCAACAGTGCAGAGGGGTTCAGATTTTTTCACATCCTCGGGAACACTTGGCATTTTGTTTTTGTTTTTTATAATAGCCATCTTAATGGATATGAGGAGGTATCTCCTGTAGCTCTGATTTGAATTTCCCTAATGATCGGGGATGTTTAGCATCTTTCTGTGTGCTTTTGGCCATTTGTAATTCTTTGGAGAAATATTTATTCAAGTCTTTTACCAATTTGTTTGTCTTCTTGTTGAGTTTTAGGAATTTCCTATATTCTGGAAAGTAATGCCTTATTTATAGGGGCAATAAACCATATATAGAAAATAAACAATCACTTTCTGATGGTTCTCTCATTAATATTGGATTAGTGTTGTACAAAGTTGATGAAGCTGATAAAATATTGGATTAAGTCTCTGATTAATATTGGTTAAAGTTGAACAAACATCCTCTCCCTTAAATACACTATATATAAAAAACTCTAAAGATTTCACAAGCAAAAAAACTCCTAGAACTAATAACTGAATTCAGCAAAGTAGCAGGACACAAAATCAAAACACAACAATAAGTTGCATTTCTATATATTAACAATGAACAATCCAAAAAGGAAATTAAGAAAACAATTACATTTACAATAGCCTCAAAATGAATAAAATACTTAAGAATTAATTTAACCAGGGAGGTGTCATGGAAGACACCTTAAGAGTCTGTCCATCATGGAGCCTTTCTAGCTTCTCTAAACTCAGAACCCAACTTCTGTGTTCAGCATTGTTCTCTCTGTCACGGTTGATAGGAAATACTGTTAAAAAAACAATATTACAACAAATTTAGTTTTGCAGGTATTATTTAGCTTTAATTGTGATTCTCAAATCAGGCAGCAGTCCAGACCAAAAATGGTTCAGAATGCTCCACCCCACCACATGTGCAGGTCATATTTGTAGCCAAAGAAAAGCAAGTGACATCCAAAAACAAACTTATTGGTTACAACTCTGCATTTGCCTAATTTGGGCATGGTTTGATCAGTTGGCAACCTGTGATTTACCAAAGCTTGTCTGCTGTGATTATGTGAATGCAAAATTAATGTGACTGACTGCAAATGTTCAGTACAAATTCACCCTAGATAAGATGTGTCTAAAGTACAAGCAGAGATAGCTTCTCACCTCCATTTTCGGTATCTTTACCAGATCGAAGCTAATTTTGTTATCAGTATCGTGGTTGAGTGTAGCTCAGTGTGTTCAGTTCTTAAACTGATACTCCCAATCTGACCTGCAGTTGGATAAGACGTGTCTAAAGCACAAGCAGAGATAGCTTCTCACCTCCATTTTCGATATCTTTACCAGATCGATGCTAATTTTGTTATCAGTATCATGGTTGAGTGTAGCTCAGTGTGTTCAGTTCTTAAACTGATACTCCCAATCTGACCTGCAGTTTCATTGGACCATTCTTAATGCCCACTATCTTCTTTTATGTGTAGCAAGCTATAATAGCAGAGATTATATCTATATGTCTATTTATTTATCTATGACCTATGGATATGGGTTCTAGGGTCAGGTCATTGATAAATTACATCGTACCATTCTCCCATATTTTACTTTAAAGGAATTTTCTGTTTTTCTTAGTCCCCTCAGGATATTTAGGTTACTCAGCGCTGCACAAAATAATCATTTTTTGTGGCCTTTTTACCCATTTCTCACTAATCCCCATTCCCCTCTTCCTTTCCCACCTCTGGTAACCTCAATTATGTTCTCTCCTTTTGAAAGTTCAACGTATTATTGTGATTGTTGTTTCTTTCTTTCCTATTTTCCTCTGTCTTTTAAAAATTTGTTTGTTTCTTTGGTTGCCACTCAATAATGAGGACACATATTTCTTTCTGTGCCTGGCTTATTTCACTTAACACAGTTTTCTCTAAGTTTATCTGTGTTGCTGCAAATGGGAAACCTTCATTCATTTTTATGGCAGAGTAGCATTCCATAGAGTAAGTATACATATCGAGCTTTCCTTAGCCAGTCATCGTCAATGAACATTTAGATTGGTTCCAACTCCTGGCTATTGTAAATAGAGGTGTGAAAATTATGGAAGTGCAGGTGTCCCTTCAACTTGATGATTTCCATTCCTTTGGGTATATACCTAGTAGTGGGATTGCTGAATCATGTGGCATTTCTATCTGTTGTTGTTAGAGGAAGCTCCACACTGTTTTGAATAGTGGCTGTGCTA
>NW_007747589.1:0-12330 GCF_000696425.1 Galeopterus variegatus
AGCAATTTCCTTAGTATGTTTACATAACAATCAAGTAACTTTCTTAACATATCAATCAGCAGATTAACCTGCACCAAGGACATATGTCCTTGAGCCCCCAATTTTGCTGTGTTACAATTCTTTATCCACAACAGAGACTTTAGCCCAGGGAAATTTTCCTGTCTTTTGCAAGCTTAACATTTCTATGTGTAATTTTTAAAAGTTAGGCTAAACCTGAAACTACAGGGCTTTGGAGGCTAGGCCTTGTGAAATACATTTGCTTTATTAATGTTAGTGCTCTCTACATTCTGACCTGTTGGAAATCACAGATTTCTTCTCAGCTGAGGACCTCTTTCCCAAAGCATTTATCCAAATTGCCTTGCCTCATAACAGCTTTTCAAACATATCTACCAAAGTACTCTCTTCTAAGAGCAGAGTAAATACGTTCCCTTGGGGGTCTGGTGGCAGAATAAGAAGTGGCACAACCCAAGTTTAAAATGTTTTTGAGGGCCGAGCCCGTGGCGCACTTGGGAGAGTGCGGTGCTGGGAGCGCAGCAGCACTCCCACCACGGGTTTGGATCCTATATAGGGATGACCGGTGCGCTCACAGCGCTCACTGGCTGAGTGCGGTGTGGCCGGTCTCAAAAAGGACAAAAAAAAAAAAAATGTTTTTGAAATTTCATTTTCATCAAAAAATGTATTTAAATTTACATTTTGTTTCCTAAAATGTCAATGTCTACTTTTACATAAAAATAATAAATAGAATTATTTACTATGGAAACTTCCAATTAAATAAAATAGATGGAATAATACGTTTATCTCTGCTCCATCCCAAAATGCCATCAAAAATTTTAAGTGAAATAGACCTACAAAGAAAAGGAGACCATGAGAGAGACGAATGGTGAAAAGGAATTGCCAACTGAGCTACAGAAAATGGAAAGAAAATTGATTAATACTAACTAGCAGAGTAGAAGTTAACATCTAAAATGACTACAAAGGGAAACACCAAGAAAACAAACAAAAATCCAGATTTGTGATATAAAAATTCCAAAGATGGCCAGGAGCCGATGTGCCAGTATCTCTAAAATCAGAGATGAGGATTGGGATGAAAATCAGAAGAAAGTGGATAAAGTCTAGTTAAGGAGCACTTAGATCCTCCTCTACCTGTGTTTCCAGGGCTGCAGCCCACAAGCCCCAATCCTAGGAGCAGACAGAAGGTTTAATTTCTGATGAAACTGAGACAGAGGCTGAGCAACAGACCAAGCAGAATGTGGAGGGAAGCCCCCCACTGCAAACAGGAGGATTAAGTCAGATTCTGTGTATCAAACATGACCACCTAGCCCTTTTCCCTTATGCAGCTCCCAAAATGCTGGCAGCCATACATATACTTCACAGAAAAACGGACTTATCCTAGAGAAAAGGCTTAAAGAAATCGACATCTGTGGAACACCAAGTTGAAAATCCTGCCCCTGCACCAACTGCCTAGCAAGACCAGGGCAGGGAGCCCAGGGTGTGAGCAATAAGGAAATGTTGTAGAGAATTTAAAGCCAATAATTAAATCGACTAAAAGTTGGTTTGCTTTTTATTATCACCATGTGCAGCAATTCTAGATAATTTCAGTGATAAAATACTCTTCTTCTAGAAAAATCTTTTCTGGGTCTAAGTTCCAAGCAACTACTGTGGCTACTATTGAGTATTAATAATACAAATATAAACCTCAAATTAGCACACTTCATTTTCTACCTGCAAGGTAATTCAGAAAGCTCCCCGTTATTCCCTTGGTTTTCAACAAGCACAACCTCAGCTATATATGGTCCTTCAAGAGTAAGTTCAGAGGTTCAAATCATCTCACTTTGTTTCAGTTCAGTTTGTGTCTCCAGTCCCTGTGATACTACATATTCCCAGGTTTAAACAGTAGATTCAGAAATAAAGACATAGTACTTGTAAGGACAGGAAAAAAAAAAAACCCCTTGAACTACTTAATTTTGTCATTCTGTGTAACCACTTGGAGTTTTTTTACTTATGTTTAAAATTTAAAGCCGTGACACAGAGAACGGTGAAGAATAATAGTTTTGTCTGGTAATTGCAAAATTTATTTTATACATGAAATATTTCACTTAATTTGAATAATATCTTTAAAATTGAAATTTCTTCTTTTTATTAATTGTTTTTTGACTAAAGAATTGATCATGAAAATAATAATTATAATTAATTTTTTATCATCATTACTGAAAATAATTTTGTTATATATGTATGTATTTAAATACATATATGTATAAAAATAAATATATTCAGTATATATATGTATAAATTGATCTAATCCAGATGTCAAATATGCTAGATACGTACGCTGATTTGAACCCTACCTCACTCCTATATCAGTACAGTCAGTGATCATCAGATACACGAAGCACAAAGACCAGAATTAACAAACCAAAAAGAAACTTGGATGAAGCAGAGTCAGATGGAAACTTAAAGCTCAATCTACAATCTTCAGAGATATAAGAAAATATTACCTCCTTGATTAGTAATAACAAGAATAGGATGCTATTTTTAAAAGAAAAGAAACTTTCTGAGAACAAGGAAAAACTCTTGGAATTAAAAATGTGAATGCAAAAAAATTTAAATAGAAATCATCATGTTGAAGGGATACCTGCACTCCTATGATCATCACAGCTCTGTTTAGAATAGCCAAGACATGGAACCAACATAAATGTCCATTGATGGATGATTGGATAAGGAAACTGTGGTATATATACACCATGGAATTCTACTCTGCCATAGAAAAGAATGAAATTCTCCCATTTGCAACAGCACAGATGAGACTGGAGAAACTTATGTTGAGTGAAATAAGCAAAGCACAGAGAGATGAATACTGCATGTGCTCACTCATATGTGGGAGCTAAGAGAGAAAAAAAGAAGGAAAGAAAGACCACAGTAGTGCGTTGGAATTGCAGAGGAAGAGAACATTCCTTGGGCTACAAAGTGAAGTGGGGGGAGAAAGGGAAGGGAGAGGGAAGTTGGGGAATAATTGGGAGGGGGACACAGGGTACAAATGCAATTTGTGGTAATGGGTATGCTGCCAGTATGAATCTGACCCTCACATCATGGGCATAAGAGGTTGCGATCAGCTTTGTAGCTCATGAATATTCATAACCAATAAAATAAATAAATAAATAAATAAAAATAGAAATAAAAGAAGGTAAAGTTGAGAAAATCTTAAAGGAAGTAGAACAAATAATAATTTTAAAAAAGAAAAATTGAAGATAAAAGATTTTTTAAAAATAGAGGATCAATTTGGAAGGTCAGACCTCTGAATAGAAGTTCCAGAAATAACACCAAGTGAACAGATGGAAGTAAAAAATCAGATAATATAGGAAACTTTCCAAGAACTAAAGGCCATGTGTTTCCAAATTTAAATGGCTTACCAAGTTCTCAGGACAATAAATGAAAAACAAACTACACCAAGTCAAACCACTGTGAAATTTCTAAATATTGGGAATAAAGAAAAAATTCTAAGAAACCCCAGACAGAAAAAAAATATGCATATACCAAGAGCCAGGAGTCAGCATGGCATTGAATTTTTCAAAAGCATCCTGAAATGTAGAAGATACTGGATCAATGCTAGCGATATCTAAATCTTAAAAATATTTTCAATCTAGAATTATACAGGCAACAAAATCAAGTGTAACTGTACAATAAAAACATTTTCTGATGGGCAACATCTCAAAAATATTACCTTACATGTCAGAAAGCTACAGGTGGATGTGCTTCATGAAAACAGGACAGTTAACAAGATAAAGGAGTGCAGAACATCCAGACATGAGGAATACCATCTCAGGAGAGATATGAAGAGAATTCCAAGAATAACAGTAAAGGGAATATCCAGGTCAGCATCTAAGCAGCAGGCCCTGAAAGTCCCCAGTTCAGATTAGAACAGGAAAATGGAATAGTCTTAAAGCAATGTCCCCAAGAAAAAAAAATGGAACCAATTTCTGAAATCAAGTTTTCCTAGAGAATGTAGAAACTAATTAGCATACGTACAAAACACCAGGCAGATTTAAAAAGAGAGACAATATGAACTTTGGGAAAAACAAAAAGCTGTACAAGAAACGAAACATAATTATAGTGAGTTGTGAGCAATGTTTACATCATCCTAATAATGTAAACATTGAGTACTAATTTGACAAATAATTATGATATAACTGCATTGGGGGTATGGAGCTGGAGAGAAGTCCGTGTGTGTATGAATTATGTAAGAGTTAAATTTCTACCCTTCACAAGGATAGTCAATAATTATAAAAAGAAGTGGCAGTATCATTACATTATTTAGAAATACAGAGCTACGAGCTAAGCTAAAATAAGCAAAAGCAGCTGCCTCTGGGGATGTGACTTGGGATGGGGAAAGCAGGGAACGATTTTGTTTTAAGTCTTGTCTACTATTTGATTTTTTTTAAAAATTGTATACATATGAGGGTACTTCAAAAAGTTTGTGGAAAAATAGATTTAAAAGAAATTACAAATCTTTCCACGAACTTTCTGAAGTATCCTCGTATTGCTTTTGGTAACATTTTTTAAAGAGAGAAGCAGGAAACCAGAATTGTATTAACTCCAAGTTATATTGTATAAAGTCCCAAGTTCAACATGTGTTGAAAATTAATGTAAAATTAAAACATAGAAAGGTGGGGGGAAGGGGGAGACACCTTAGGATTCAAACAAAATACCCCCCTAACTAACTTCTGTGTGCTAGATCAGGCCTCTGAGCCACAGAAAGGCTTTGAAGAGAAGGGAATTAACACGTACTGAGCACCAGTGCATGCCAGCACTATGGTAGATTTTGAGAGGTCATTATGAGTGATCCTAACCACAACCCTGAGGAATGGAGGAAGTTATTTTACAGAGGACCAAGTCTCTAAAGGATGAAGAACTGATTGCAAGCATCTGTTCACATTTCAGTGTGTGAGCCCCAGTGGGCAGAATCTGACAGGTGATTCTCACCACAATTCAGTGAGACATGTGGAACGATCTACAGATGAGAAAACTGAGGCCCAGCAAGGTCAAGTGATTTGACCACGTCATTCAAGTAGTGAGTGGCAGAGCTGCCATGTGGCCCTGCCTGCAATTTAACTCCCCACTATGAGCCTTTGGAGGACAGAAACTGCCTTCTGTCTTGTACCCGGCACCTAGCATACGGCGGGTGGCACATAGGAAATGCTCATCCGAAGTCTACTGGTTGTAGCAGGTTAGGCTCTGAATTGCTGTCACCTGGTTCATCAGCCTGGGGGAGTCTCCAGCAGAACCAAGCCCCCAGATCTTTCCTCCATCTACCTGCCATGCATATGCCCTGCCCAAGGGTGTCTAGATGCAGCTTCTGCAGGGTGAGGTCCTCCATCAAAACAGGAGGGAAGTGGGCTGGCCAGTTAGCCCAGTTGGTTAGAGTGTTGCCTTATTAACACCAAGGTCAAAGGTTCGACCCCAGTACGCCAGCCCCAGCCGCCAAAAATAACCAAACAAACAGGAGGGAACCATTCAACTCACCTCCACAGAGTCAGTTTTCAGCTCCCAGCCCCAGGCCTTAACACTGAAATGTCACACAACTTAAATTACAAGACAGTACCAATTTCAGTTCAAAAAACAGCAAAATTAAACCTTTAATGTCAAAAAAAAAAGAAATTGTGGAAACAATTTTGGAGCCCACAGAACTTTTGAAAATGTCGTTAACAAACTGTGAAATCAGTGAGATAAAAATCAGACACCCAGAGGGGAAACAGCACTGCCACAATCCAGCCCCCTCACCCTGAGTCACGGGGACACCAGTTTCCATTCTGCAGGTCCAGGAAGCAGGGGGCATGGAGCTAATGCCTGTCTCCTGCTCCCGCTGGCTCTGAGGGCAGCTGCATCTGAGAAGCACAGAATGAGTGAAGTACCCAGCATGTGACGCTGGACCTACTGGAGATAGAGAAGACAACATATGGAAACCCAGTGCTCTGGGAGGCAAGGAGAGCTCTTCGAAGAACCCTGGAAAAGTAGGTTCATTCTGGTTCATTCCACTTCTCTGAGCAGGAGTCAGAATTATAGAGCCTATCTCTGGGGCTTCCACAATAATAAATGTAAAATTATTCCCAAGGGAAAAGTAATTGTCATCGGGATTAAATACTGTAGAGCACTCACAGAGAGCATGGTAGAATACAAAATATTTTCAAAAGATCTTTGTTCCCTAAGAACTTTACACTCACAGTAATGTTTTCAGGCTTTGTGTTCTACTCTTGACCAGAGAAATTCAGAGTCAGCTGCCTTTATTACTCACAGAGATGTTTTCTAGGACTAGAGAGATGATGAAACAATATCTACAGAAGTGTATCTGACCTACATGGAGGGTTGTAACCTACTGAAATTCTCTGCCACATTGCCAGGGGTAGGAGTGAAGGAGCCGAAGACAAGGAGAGAGGAGGAAAGGGCCAGGGCCCTCTGAGCCCATGTGAGTTTTAGAAGACTATAGCCCTGTGTCCAAAAAATGCAGATCTAATGCCCACCCATCTCAGAAAAAACAGCACTCACGTCCTCAGGCAATAGAACTCAGGGATAAGGAAAAAGGACATAAGTCCATGGAAGTTCATAGCTCTCTTATAACAAAGTCCTTCTCGCTCTCCTGACCCTACCACAGGCTCTGGAACATCATATTCTCAGGCTCTGCTCTCTGAACACTAAGTTGCAGAAAACTGCAAGAATAGAAGAGTGTTTATGTTTCCAACCCTAGGTATTAAATACTGCGGAAGCATCTGCCACAACACGAGGTGCCTGATAGACCTTCCCGGCACCAGCTTCCTAGGGCAGGGTGACCCCTTCCGTTCCCACTTCTGCTGGGAGCCCACTACAGACCAATAGCTACAGCACCACAGAAATGCACATTTATTTAACCCATTTGTACTTGGCATGGGCATCTGTCATTTTAACTAGCAGAACAAGGGAACTATTAGATAGTGAGAGCCAGCATATCACAGAGAAAGGCATGCAGGCAAGATGGAACTGCCTGTGCATATCTTCAGGAATGCTCTCTTGCTACCTTTGCTCAGGAATCCTGGAAACCCTGCCATATTTCCTGTGGGATCTCTCTTTCCTCCTTACTCAGATTCGAGGTGATGGAACCATCCTATGTTAGGGTAGAATCATGGGCTTGAGAAGTGATTTGTCTTACAGGCTCTTTGCTCCACGGTTGGGAGTGTGGCTGCTGTGCCTGCCTGGCTTTGAGGACTGCTCTGCAAGTCAACAGTCTCAGAGTGCATTTATGCTCCAAATCAAAATTATCTCTGTCACATCCCTCATACTTATTACCCCCCAAACATTTGAAATGCTGCTGAGTACACTTCACCTTTCTTCAGTGTTATTTAAGTTCAGTAAATGAAATCCTGCTCCCTGCCTCCAGAATCTGTCTAAACAAAGCACAAGGTTTATAGTAAAGGTTGCTGCCGCTACATTGATGGTAGAATTAAATTGGCAAACTACTGTCAAAGGTAATCTGGAGTTCTATATTATAATGAAATCCTAAAAATGAGCATACGTGAAGTACACTTCATTTCCAGTAATTTATCCTGTGGTAATGAAGACTATTCCTAAAGATGTTCATGTCAGTACTTCTGATAATAGAAAAAAATTGAAATCAATCTGAAGTTTCATTAATAAGACATTGTTTCGATCAGTTGTAGTACATCCGAGCACCATACAAAGATCTACTGTGCCACAATAAGAATAGTGCCATGAAGATTTATTTACTAAGAGGAAAAGTGCACACAGTGCAATAAAGAGTGGTTAAGTGGGCCATGCAACAAAGTACAGCATACACATGGATATAGTGGGTGTTCATTCATTTATCCGTTCACCAAATATACACGGAGTATGTCTATGTTTTTACTGTTCCAGGCTCTAGGGAGACAGCAGTGAACCAAACATGCTGCAAGTTCCCACCCTTACAGAGTTTACAATCTAGAAGGGTGGGGAAAAGGCAATAAACAAATAAACGTAATTATAATGTCAGGGATAAACACTGTGATTAAAAATAAGGTAGGGTAAAGAATTAGAGCATGGAGGAGGGAACTATTTCAAATATGTGGTCAAGGAAGAATTTCTCTGAGGAGGTTTGGACAGAGATCTGCAGGAAGGGCAGGCTGCTCCAAAAGAGGATGGCACCAAATTCAAAGGCCAGGAGTAAAAGCCTGGCAGGCCCGTTCAAGGCACAGCAAGACGGCCTGGTGGCTGGAGAGGAGGAGCTGGTGCGGGAGCGGTGGAACTGAGGTCGGTGGGTAAGCAAGGGCCCGTGTCTTTTGGTTTTGAGCAGAAAAGAGGCGGAGGATGCTGGCAGCTGTGTTAGAGATAATCCACAGGCGGCGCAAGAATGGAAGCAGAAAGACCCCTTCAAAAGCCACTGCTGTAGTTGAGATATGAGATGCTTAAGGCTTGAACAGGGCAGTAGTAATGCAGTTGGTGAACAGTCATTAAATTCTGGATCTACATTAAAGGTAGAATCAGTAGAATTATCTAATGCACTGGATTCAACAGTGGGAGTTATAGAGAGGAGTGAAGTTTTGTGCATGAAAAACAATGAAAAGATAATGCCACTTACTGAGTTAGGAAATACTGGAGGAGAAACAGTTGGGAGAGGAAATCAGAAGGAAATATTCCAAAGTGTATGACAGTGATCACAGTTAGCACTCATAGACACGCTTGCTGTTCAGGCACTGCAACTACTTTACATTTATATCACAATAACTCTTTGAGATAGGTTACTACTACTGCATCTGGGATTATGGTTTACTTTTACATTTATCTAAATATTCTAATTTTATTTGCCTTGAATATGTACACCTTACTTGCTAAAGGAAAATTGAGTGTGTGTGTGATAATCCAAATGAGAAATAATGATATATCCCTAAATTTTAGTACTTGATGAGTCACTGGTGGTTGTTCAATCTAGGTTGGTGTGACATTGTTTTACAAACAGTGTTTTAGTTCAGTAGTTTTCAACATGTTTTTCCTGCCAGGCAAGATAAGTTCATATGCAAGACTCAGTCTCATGGACACCCCCAGAGTAATGCACTATTCCTCATTGTAATTCAACCCCTTGTCCTCCTAGTTTTAAAAACACTGAATGAAAATGAAAGAGAAATAAATATTAAAGGGATAACCTAGAATCTGTTTTAATTTTTTCGTATGAAATTTGCAGATAAATTACTTTTATCTTGTACACCTAATAGTTTCTAACACATTATTTGCAACACATTCCAAAGGAATTGAGACTCACTAGTAGGTCTCTACACCAAGCTAAGAGCCTCTGCTTTAGATAATTCATGATTTCTGGATGCATTATTATTTTTTTTTTATTTCAACATTTCATAAATGAGAGCTCTCATTCAGTTTTGTCTTTTCTCTCCAATCACTAGTATTTAACAACAAATTTGGTGTTGTATTGTCCAACAATTTCTATTTATGTGAATGTACTCAATCAATGGTAATTGTGGCTCCCTACAATGGATGACTAAGGGGACCCTTTGGACAGGGGCCCCCACTAGTTACCATAATGATACTCTCTTGACTAGAGAATTGTGCAACTCTACCTGCCATGGGAATAACTGATTCACATGGAATTGTGACTGTGCTCTGTTGCTACCTGATACTTTCAGGGTACATAAGTGCAAGATGAACTAATCATATCCAATTTAAAATGAAAAATATGATTGAGACCCCAGCTCATTATGCTTCTCCATTAATGCTTAGTAAGTTCTCTGATGCTGGAATTACACCAAAGGCAGTCACATTCAATTATGATAACTCCAAAATAAATTTCTATTTCTATTTTCTTTCAAGCATGTAGAAAGGAATCCCATCATAAAATGAGTCTTATTAAATGAAATTGGACATGCCTTGGATCAAATTGAGTCTCCTGAATCATGAACACTAGAAATGGAAAGGAATTGGAGGTTATATAGTACAAGCTTGTCACTTAATAAATGAGGGAAAAGATGCTCAGAGAAACTAGTGATCTACCCAGGACCACACAGAAATGAGGCCCAGACCCAGCTAACCTTTCCCTGAGTATACAGTGCTATTTCCACCCCCTAGACCATGCCACCTGCCAAGGTCACTGCTGATGGTCTCAGTTGGCCACACAATGATCCCAGGAGAGGACTCAGGAACCACCTCCCACAACTGCACCATATGACTCATGTCCCCCACAGCAGCAGAGCAGGGCTGTCCAGGCTAGGAGAAAACCCATGGAGGCAGCAGACCCGATACTGTAGTGCCTTGTGGCGGGGAGTCATGTGAGCATTTGTCTCTAGCCTGGATTCCACCCTAAAGATTGTGAAGAGAAATTTGGGAGGACTAAAGAAAAAGGAGAGAAAGAGAAGGATAGAAATAAATCAAAGCATGCTCATGGGTGTGTAGAAAATTAAGACATTAAGGAAGCGTAGATCAGAAGCATATAAGAATCAAGCCTTTACCTTTTAAAAGCTATTTTCAATAGCGACTATTATGAGAAAACTTCTACTCTCCTTATGAATGTTTGCTCAAGTTCTATACAAGACAAAATTCAGATCATGGTCATTTTCTTGACTTAACCCTTTCTCTTGCACCTCTGCTACACTTTCTTTAATAAATCAGCTAGTAACCAAATCCCAGCTTGCATTGTAGTCAAGAGCCAAAAAGCTTAAGATAGGAATAGTTTCAAAAATTCAAGGTTGGCTGTCCTATCAGCTCTGCAGTAATCATAAGCAAAATGTTATTACCTTTGAGAGTATATTTAGATGTGGAAATATAATCTGGACTTGGTTCCAACCATATAGAACAGCATTTTCCTGCCTGTAACTATTTGTCACAAGCTAGTAACGAACTTTCATATACACTGTAAGAAACTATGAACAGGCTGGGTTCACCTTACCCTCTGTTCTAATGACATGCATGATAATTCCCAGGTAGCCACTCTTTGGAAAGCCTCCCACACAGTGGTGACAAGCCAGATTGCCATGTTAGTTACATTGCTGGCTTTGGAGCTTCAGCCAACAGCAGCAGGTCTGTCCTGGGTTTACATTTTGGATTGTCCCTGCTGGCTCAAATTCCAGGTTAGCTGTCCCTTGGACCTACTGACTCGGTGGAATCTGTAAATAATGTTAATATGTCACATGCAAATCAATGCACAGAGAAAAACTGCCTCTCTGTTTTAATTAATAATGATTGGCCATCTTGTGGAGAACGAGTTTGGATTCTTGGACAGGTTATTCTTCTCTGAGCCTCTGTTCTCTCACCTATAAAATAATGTAGGCAGTGAAGAAGCTCTCTCCAGTCACCTGAGGCTCTGACATTCTGTGAGGTGGCTTTGGAAAAAAAGTGTCATATGCAGAGGTAAGAACGGGAAAGGTATTTCCTGTAGTTGAAAACAACTAGCCATGAGAATATGGCAGGAGACTCTTGGTGCAGGCCAGGGCTGTCCTTCGCCAATGATAAGGAGACACCAGCCTAGGCAAGAACAAAGAGATTGTTCATCTGGATGTTTGTATGAGGGTCTGTGATTCCTTGCAAAAGCATTAACATTCAAGTGTGCCATTCTGTGCTATCATTCCCTTGGTGAGTACTAAGAACTTAACACATATTTAACTAAGAGCTGATGTTCCTTCCCAAAATGCAACCAGATTATGTATAATCCTAGGACATATCATACAGTCAGCATCCTCCTCAATGGGATTCAGAAGTGTCTGTTGGCCAGGTACAGATCTCATTGAGGTAACCTACTTCTGCATATCTGCTCACTAGGGTCCAGATCTTTTCCTTATGTGGAATCCTGATACTTCATAATTTCTGAAACTCTGATCACTGTCTGCAGAGTCAGCTGGCTTCATATTCTTAACCCAACAGGGCTGCTCATGTTAAGTTACCAGGTATGGCACAGAACACTTCTGAACCCCAGCTCCCCAAATAAATCTACAGAAATATTGCTGGGAGAGAAGGTAATGGCAGTAATACTGTACACACTTGGCAAAAGCTATATTCCAACCATAGTACTAAAGTTATGTGGGAGATTTTACAGCAAAATAAGACTGTGCCATATTTGAATTCTAAATGTGTAGATTTATCTTGTTTGAAGCAATCCCAATCTACAAAAATCTGACAATATTAAGTTTGTAAGCTCTAGAGTATTTATCTTATAAAATGGTTATTAATTTTGCCATGAACACAGTTGAAACTCTGCACTTGAGACTCCAAAAGAAAAATCTTAGTAATTTACAGAAGGGTCCTATGAAGTACCTCATATGAGCCAAACTCTGTTTTAATTGCTTTACCAATATTAATTCACTTAATCCTCAG
>NW_007747590.1:0-12329 GCF_000696425.1 Galeopterus variegatus
AAGTCAAGGGTTAAGATCCCCTTACCGGTCATCTTTTTAAAAAAAAAAAAAAAAAAGAAAAAGCTGGACTTAGATGGCAAAAAGGCCTGAATTCATATCTTGGCTCGGCAACTCAAGTTTCTTAACCTCTTGGAATCTCAGTTTCCTCTGCAATGAAGTGGGACTTGAGGGTCCACCTCCCTGGAATGTGATCAGGATCACACCAGATGGTTTGGGACAGAAACTTGCACATGGAAGTTGCCCTACACATGTTTTTGTCCTACATTCCTTCCTTGGAAATGAAGGTTGTTCTAGAGAACACACTGAGTTGCAAACACCAACTTTGGTCCTACTGTGAAGCAGAGGCACCAGCCTGTGCTGGGATGCCAAGACTTGAAGCACAGGTCTTAGTTTTAATTTGAGTCTTAGATGAATGTTGGGCTTCTTCTTGAGCCATTGAACATAGAGCCACGGATGCAGACATGGACAGAAGGGTCCATCTGAGCACCTCAGTCATCTAAGATTCCATCTAAGTGCCTGACTGCCCAAGGGGATCAGAACTGTGCTTCTGCCTCCTCAGGGCCACCACAGACCCATTGGAGTTCAGGAAATGTCCTGGACCCTCTTATCAGAGAAATGCGCATTTGTACAAAGATTATTGCATAGAGTTTCCATGATTTCTGGGACACTCTGAAGCATCTCCTCAGACCGCAGAATGAGAAACCCTGAATTAGGGGGCTTGTTAGGGATGGTCCAGGCTTGGTTTCTACAGGCAAATGGGAAAAGAACTGGCTTTGCATCCGTATAAAATCACTTAGTGAACTACAACTGCAGGGCTGGGAATGACTGCTGCTGACTCCTTTGTTTCTGGCTCCCCACTCTGACTTAGGGCTGGGCACTGCTTGGGGCATGGACTGTGTGCACATGTAGACACTTAAGGAGGGCTTTTGGTGATGGTGGTGGGGATGCTGACTTGAGAGAAACCAGCTTAACATGTTTTGTATACAGTTTCTTCTGAAAGAGAGAATTACCTCCCTAAGAGTCCTTAAGAACCCAGAGATAGACAAAAGTACAGAAAGAGGGAGATGCAGATACAGAGAGAAGGAATGAGAGGAAGATTTAAAGACAACAACCAGAGAGCTGCCCCAGGAACTTCAGCCATTGTAGAAGTGGGGAGGGCTGCTCATCTGAGAGGCATCCGGGAAGGGGCAGTTGGAGGGATCAGGGCAGCAATCTTGAAGCCATGCACACCACTTACATAAGACTGAGAAAACATCAATTGTCCAGATCAAAGAATGGGAGGAGCACTATCTAGAGTTTATGAGAAGGTTAAAGCCTTCCCCAGCCTCCTTTCCATTGGCGCCACCTCTGCCTTCACAGCTCCACATTGCCCGGCAGTCTGCAGAGGCCCAAGGACACAGGCTGCCCTGCTGGCGAGTGGTGAGCGTTAGCTGTCGTGAGGACTGCAGCAGCCGCTCCTTAATGGAGCTCCCTGGAGCCCAACCCCATCGCCTGCCTGCATTATTCATGCATTATGTCATCGTTCCTTGCACTTGCTCTAGGCTGCGGAAATTTTATAGTCCAGAATTATTAATTGAAGCAATTAGTGCCGGGGATATCGGTGCAGCCACGTCAGAGGACTGGAGATGAGCAAGGCAAGGATCTCTCCCTGCCTCTCTTTGTGCCCCTCTCTCCCTCACTGCCATCCTCTTCCCTGCACCTCCCCACCCCCAACTCTCGTGTTTCCACTCCACCCCCACTTTCCTCTCTTTCTCCTCCAGTTCTCTCTCGACATCCCCCTCAAGACTCCCGCCCTTCCCAGGCTGAATCCACTCACAGTCTCCCCCAACCACTCCCCCAGCATGGGTGGACAGAGACAGAGACAGACAGAATGACAGTGTCTCTGTGGCTGCCTGCTGTCTGTAGTCACTGGCCTAGTCAAATTAGGATGGAAGACCATCCCCCACGGTCCCAACATTGACTCAGACTCCCTCATGAGGGTGGAGGGTGGCAGGTAGAAAAAATTGGGGCTCACTGCCTGTCACATTCATTCATTCATTCATTCATTCATTTCTTTTCCCCCATATGTACTCAGCTTGTGGCAGGTGCTATGGGAAATAAATGAGGAGATAACAGAGCTCGGCCCCCTGGGACTGGCATGGTAGCCAGAGAGACCAGACTGGCCTCTGAAACTGTTAGAGCATCTTTTCCCCCATATGTACTCAGCTTGTGGCAGGTGCTATGGGAAGTAAATGAGGAGATAACAGAGCTTGGCCCCCTGGGACTGGCATGGTAGCCAGAGAGACCAGACTGGCCTCTGAAACTGTTAGAGCAAAAGAGGGTACAGCAAAGGGTCTCAAAGGAATGATTCGTCCAGGGCTTGCCCAGTCCCTCGGAGCACCCCTGTGTCCCGGGTGGTGAGAGGAAAGACACAGGGAAGTGAAGGGGCCCTCAGGGGTGAGGGAAGCAGGTACCAGCAGGTGGCAGGAGGGTGGGAGCAGGGGCAGCTCTCTGTCAGGGAGAAAGGAAGGTGCAGGCTGAGCAGGTATAGGATGGAGAGCCAGGAGGGACTGGATGGCTCCCCAACTCAAGATCCAGGCTCTCAGCCTGGCCCAACCCAGCTGGGGTCGAGACCTAGGAGTAACAGGAAAGCCTGGCTGGGGGCCAGGACACCTGGATACCAGGGCCCATGCCTCAGATCCCTCTGTCAGGAATCAGAAGTGACACCTGAGAGGCCACAGGCTCAAGTTCCCTGTAAAATAAACAGATACCAGGATGGAAACATCCAGAGGAGCAGTCACCTGCTGCCCCTCCCCACATTCCCTGTCCTGCCCCCCTCCCCCATCATCAGGAACAGGTGTAATCTGCATTACAGAAAGAGACCTCCTTAGAAGTCTGGGGGCAGTGGTCCACTTGGGTACATTAAGTCTTAGCGGGAGTACATCTTTAATTTTTTAACTATTTCTATTATGAAAAATTTCAAGCATACACAGAGAGAATATAATAATGAACCCCCATATTACTATAACCGGGCTTCAAAAATTATCAACTCATGGTCAATCTTTTATCTGTCTTCCTCCAACTTTTTTGGGGGGATGAAAGCATAAGGTCATGGCCTTTTTTTTCTTTTTTAAGAACACATACATACACACCCCTTTGACAGAGACAGATTTTCATATACAGGGCTTATTTAAAGGTGAGGAAAGGGACAATCATTTGTTAAACTCTCCCAACATGCCTGGGCGGGGATAGTGTTAATCGCTTATTCCTCCCAACAACTGGAGAAATAGGAATAATTAAGCAAATGGGAGAAAGGTCACATTCAGTAAATGACAGAGGTCCATCAAGTCCAAACCCCTGCTCCTCCACTCTATTGCCTCCTATCTCCTTACACACCAAGGACACCACTAGGGAGGCTAAGGCAAAAATGGAGGAAACAATGAAAGTCACGTAGTGATGGTGGTATTGTTGGAGCACGGGGGTGGTGACAGCTACTCTGTGGTCTTACCTCAGTTCCCTGAGCTCCATTTACTCCTTTCCTTGGCCTGGTGGTACCCACTTTCCACCTTCTAGGACACTCATGCTGACCATCCTTATCCCAGATCCCCCCTGAAACCTGCTCCAAGGAAAGGAGCTCAGGTTAGGGAGCTATAGTATCACCTACAGCAGGGCTGCCCAATAGACTTTCTGCAGTGATAGAAATGTGCTATTCTGCACTATCCAGTATGGTAGCTACAAGTCACATGGGGCTATTGAGCACTTGAAATGTGGCTCTATGTGGAGGGCTTTGAATGCCAGGTAAAGAAGGCAAGACTCTGTCTTGTAGGTGGTGGGAAAGTGGGAAAGACGTGTGAGCAATGGGATGTTTTGATGGGGACAGAGGAAGCTTTCTGGTTTTATTTGCTGATTGGTTTGATTGCTACGACAAATCACAGTCTTCCAAGTGATGGACCCTGGTCTAAGCTTATGCACAATTGCATTTAATTCTCGTATTCAGCCGTATGAAGTTGATAGTTTACAGATGAAGAAACTGAGACTCAGTTATGGTAAGTGTCACACAATTAGCAAGCGGCAGAGGAATTTGAAATTAAGTCTGTCTTACTCCAAAGCCTCGAAGCACTATGCCGTGCTGGCTTTGAGAAAATTCAATGCCTATCAGGATGTAAAAAGATTGAAACAGGAGGAGAGCATGAAGTCTCCTACATTGGTATCCAGAAACAGTGCTGACACTTAGAAGAGGCTAAGTAAATCCCTACTCATTTAAATTGGATTGAATGAAGGTTCTGGAAAGTCCTTAATCCCAACCAGACTGCCAGAAACTAAATCTGGCACAAGCCTCCAAGAAACCTGTTTCTACCAGGCAAGCTGAGGATTCAAAGCTCTTTTGGGCTCTCACACAATTTACTGTTCTTTACAGCCACTAACAAGCCAAGCTGCTTGGCAGGACCGGTCCCAGGGGCTGTGGCCAGGCCTAGGACTGCCTGAAGGGGACAGGTGTGAAGTCTTGCTCTGTGAAAGTGGCTTCTCTGCTGGCCCTATCCTAGGGCCCTGCCTGCCTCCGGCACCTCTCTGGGGGTATCTGAGCTAATCTCCCAATTAGGAAGAGGGACATCTAAGGCCCAAAAGCCAAGGTCAGACCCAGAGATACAGAGTTCCATGATACAGGATCAAGAGGTTCTGATCTCCAGAAAGTCACTTCATGTGAAATCTGTCTGCACACCTTGCTGAGCAGATTCAGCCCCGCTGCCCTCTGCCAATCTACCCTCCATCAGCACCTTAGCTTCCCCTGCAACCAGGTCTTCTTGACAGAAAACCTTCTGAAAACCTCATTTATCCTGAGATGTTAGGACATTAAATCCAATTTATTATAATCTTCTACCCCCCCTTCCAGAAAATCTGCATTCTGTGTTGGAATTCCAGGCCCTCTAGCTTTGGGAGAATGGGGGTTGAACTAATACCTATCCTAAGGACAAGGCCATCCTGGCTGATATCAAATCAATTTGGAGAGAGTCTATGAGAAAACAATTGCTACTAGGCATATCAAATAAGACAAAGTAAGTCCTTCAGTCTGCAAGTATTTCCTGAACACCTCCCATGTGCCCCATCATTTGCCAGGAGCTGAGGGAAAAACAGCAGGGAAAGAGGCAGCCTCAGAGCACATGCAGCAGGTGAAAGAGCTTTGGACTTGGTGACAGAGGCTTACCTTGGTTGGAATTCCAGCTCTGCCACTGGTGAGCTGTGTGACCTTACACAAGTTATTGACTTCTCTGAACTTTCTAGCTTCCTAGACTTCTATGCATTTGGGAGACAGAGCTGAGTGGTTAAAAGCTTAAGCTTTAGCAACAGGCAGACCTAGGTCTGAATCCTAGTTTTGTCACTCATTAGTGGTGGGCCTTGGGAAAATTCCTTGATCTCTCTATGCCTCAGTTTCTTCACTGGCAAATGGAGACAGCAGTCCTACCTTGGCTGGTTGTTGTAAGAATTAGATATAATAATGCATTGTAATGCTTAGTACACTGCCTTAGACAGAATCTCAATGTGTTCATTATGTTTATATTAATCACTTGTTTCCCCAGGATTAGGTGTCAGATCAGAAGAGGAAATGATAGGAAACTGGGAGAGGAGTATCAGAAATGAAGAGGGCTCAGTTGGAGGATGAAGCCAAACAGGAACGGCTAGCCCAGAGGAATCTTATCAGGGCCATTGTGTAGTCATGCACAAGATGCCTGGCTGAGGAGGCAAGTGAAATCCCACCTAAACCCACCTCCCTAGACAAGCTTTGCCTGTGCCGTCAGCCTCCTGCATAGGGCCAGGCAGGCAACAGGTGAGTCCTGCCTTAAGGCGTCAGGGCTGGTCAGCCTCTGGAATAGGCAGAAGGGGAAGAAGGAAGGAAGTCCTACAGCTCAAGGAGTCTGGTAGTAGCAATGGTGTTCCAGGGACAGAGCTCAGCTGCAAAGACCTTGTAGGGGAGGGCGGGGCAGAATTCAGTTTGTTCCTAGAGGATTGAGGGGCTGGTAGGAAACCATAGCAGGTGTTCAGGGAAGCGGCTACTCCAAACAAGATAGTCATGAGGCACAAAGCAAAAGGCCTTGACAATGGAGTGGACTGCCAGGTCAGGCTGGCCCTGGGCACAAAGCCGACTCCATCTGGGGTCACCAAGCAATGAGCAATCAGGGCCTCAGTCACGGGTGATGATGAAACAGACAGTAGTTGATGCTTGAGGGGGCAGATTGTGGGGTCAGGGAGCTGGGAAAATCCATACAAATGTTTTCCAAATCCTTTGGCAGTCTAATATTCTTTACAATATATGAGGCTGTGTGGTAGGATTCACTTCTCTTAGGAGGGGTGGCCTCCCAAATGGATGGTGGTAGGAGCAAGGAGATGTTCCTCTGCCTAGAAACATTGCCTTCATGAGTCTCTGCGCTCCTACTATGACTATGCAATTTCTTGGATAAGGTCAAAGGTCACAAGTCCAGCTGCTACAGGAGCCAGGCAGTGACATAAATAAGAGGAGGCCAGGTAATGAACGGGAGCAATAGGGAGTGGTGGAGATTGTGGTTAATAGTCCCAGCAGGGAGTAAATGTTTCCTTTCAGGAGGGCAGCAGCTGCTCAGCTCAGCCAATTCTTACCCAGTGGAAATGTGTGACAAGCCCTTTCAGTTTTTCCAGTTTTCCAGAAGAAACCAGAAATCTGAATGTCTATGTAAAATTTCCTGGTTTTTTAACTACTGCCAATGAAATTACATTTCACAAAACTCTGTTGAGGTTATTATGACCAAACCCACAAACATCTGTGGGTCACACATGGCCTGTGGCTTGGGAATTCCTCTCTCCACGATGCCCTGGAGGTGCAGCCCCTGAGAAAGGTCTCACATTGGGTCCCTAATGGTTCCAGCAGGGAGTACTGCTCTAATCTTTCTATTCCCTGAGGTTCTCCTGTTTTGTTCCAGAAGCTCCGAAGAGACATGAAGCTGAGCACAAACCTGTCTGACTCCACTGTTCTGTCCCCAGGAATGCTGTATGCCTGGCCCCCACCAGTCACGATCTGTAGGCACAGGAAAGTCAGCTTGGAGGCCAAGACAGCCCCATGGCTTTGTTCTTTGTGCCATGAGCTGGTCATAGCAGACTGGTCCCTGGCTTCCCTCTGTGAGCCACCCTTTCCCTTCCCCTCCCTCCTGGACCAGCTATTCTGCCTCTGTCACTCTGCAGTGGTTTTTATAAGGCTCAGCTTTCCATGGGGTTTTATTAACAAGCCATTGCTTCTCACAACCCAGCTGTGAATCTTTCAGTTGTGGTTTCCACCTTGGGCCTAGTGGACTCTGAAGAAACAGTTAACATATCCTTCCAGCCTCTGGAGCTAGTGAGAGTATGATGCCTCAGAGCAAGGGGAGAATTTCTTCTGAAATTCTGTAGGCACACCCAACCTAGGGGTCTAGATAGATGGTCTGGTTTCAAAATGCTAAGCAAATCATAAGCGTTATCTCTAGCTGAGAAACTCGAGGTTCAGAGGGATTTAAGTCTGCTGTCAGAGATCGAGAGGGACTTCAGCACTGTTTTACTACACTTTACAGTCAAGTTTACAGGCTCTGCCTCCCAGAGGTCCTTCCCTCCCTGCCTCCCCCACTGGATCTTCCATTGGATTAGAAAGAGGGTGTGAGGCCAAACTGTCGGCCCTGTGGTGGAAGCTCTGCAGAATTCACGAGACGTGCAGGAATCAGGCCTTTTCGTCTGGCTGGCGAGCAGAGATACACTGCAGTACCACAGAAGAGAACAAAAGCCTGTCCATTGTTCCTTGCTTCATCCCACAGGCACTGGCTGGGCTCTGACTGTGTGGTCTGCAGACAATGGGGTATGAATTGTGGATCCTGCCACCAACGGGCCTGTAACCCGCCTGGGGAGAAAAGACTTAGACTTCACCCTGTTAGAGCTGTGAGAGTCTTTTTGGATCATCTAATTACAGGTAACCTGGAGTTTTCAATCTCTCTCTCTTCCTTCTTTCTTTCTCCTTCTCCTTCTTTGCAGTAGCATTTCGAAGCATAGTGCATTGATCCAATCAAGGTGGTTGTCTGATGGAAGGGAAAAGAACTCCTGAGGCTCCTGTCCACTTGGCTGCCCTCCCTTTCTTGCCCCTGTCCATCAAAGCAGGGGCTAGAGAGGGCAGGAACCCTCCTGGGAAAAACAGTATGAAAAATCATTCGTCTAGTCCAACCTCCGAAAATCCTAAATTTGGAAAGGATAGGTTAAATTATTTGCCCAAGGTCACACAAACTGCACCTCCTAATCGCAGGCAGGGCTCTTTCATAAACTAGTATAAACACTAAGTTGCAAAGAGGGGGAAGTAGGTGGTGGGGATGCCAGAGGGTTAGATGGAGTCCTGTGAGGCTCCGACAGTCAGGGAGGCAGGAAACTTGAGTAGGGGCCCTGAAGAGTGGTTGAAAGGGGCAGAGGCGGTCACTCAAGAAAGGGGCATGGGTCAAGCAGGTGTTAAATTCCAGAAGCTGGTAGATAAGCAGCCTGAAGCCAATGGAAAACTGGGATGGGGCTAGGATCAGGTTTGATGTGGAGAGAAGGTCTGGGGCACAGGCACTGGCTGGGGGTAGAGTTGGAGGGTCCTCCCAGTTCACCCAGTTGAATGTGCTCATGGACCCCAAGTAGGTTGAACTTTGGTAGCACAACGGAAGGCTGGATGCAGAAGCGAGTGGCTGTGCTGTATTAAGTAAGCCATGGGGCAGCAGCTGGGTTGCATTAAAAATGAATCAGGATAATGTTTGAATGAAAACAAGAATGGAGCACTAGGTAAGAGGTGCTCCATGCTTTGAGGGTGGCAGGAGCTACTGCCATGGCAGGGCAAGGTCCCCCATCAAGGAGGCCAGTCAGCCCTCAATGCAAGCCTTGTCTATTCACATGAGACAGGAAGGCACAGCTGGCTTTGGAGAATGGCTAAAATGGACACAACAATCTCAACCCTATGGTTATCTTGGGGAGCTGGAAGGAGCAAGTGAGACAAGGTTGAGAACCACTGAAGGGCTTTACTAAGGCAGGGTTGCAACTGAACAGCTCTTCAGAGATGGCAAAATGTGTGACTCAGCCCAGAGTAAAACAAGGATGGAGACTGGAGAGCACCTGCCCTGCCTGAGAAATTCAGATTTAAAGATCCCATGTGGGCCAATGGAACGCACCTGCCTGACGCCTTTGTCCCTAGCCCACACTCCCTGAACTAAAGTTTCAGCAGATCATTGCTAAAGGTGTGATCCTCCCAATGGGATATATATTCTGAAGGAGGCCTCAAGATCTGCCCTGTCCATTATGATCACCACTAGCCACATATGGCCATTAAAATTTTAAATTAATTAAAATTTAAAATTTGTTTTTCAGTCACACTAGCCAAATCTCAAGTACCCAATAGCCGCATGTGGCTGGTGCCTACCGAATTGGACAGTGCAGATAAGGAACATTTTCATCAACACAGAAAGCTCTGTGGGCCAGGGCTGCTCTAGAACTATCAGGGCGGGATTGTAGGTATTGAGGTGGGGGTTTCTTCCCTGAGCTTGCTCAAATCAAGCCAAATATGACTTCTTTCTCTGCCTAAGTACAAGGTTAAGCCTGGTCGCTTTGCCACTTTTGCCACTTCCTTCAATCCCCAACCTTTGATAGCTCCCTCCCTCCTAAGAGTGAAGTCATCTTGCTCATTTTGTACCTGCTTAGTACTAAAGGTCTAGTGGGAGAGGGCAAAGGGCTCTTGCGAGGTGACCCTCTCTTCCATTACATAAGTGACTGACAGCAGCAATTTCTGAACCCTAAGAGAGACGGCCAGCATGACAGAACCAAGGGGGGAAATTCTGGGGCAGTCAGGACTGTATGGTGCTCCTCAAATAGCTTGGTGGAGGTGGCCACCGCCTCTATCAGGGAGGCTGTATAGCAAAGTGATGAAGAGCATGTGCTGGGTTTGAGTCCCAGCCCCTCCACTTACCAGCTGGTGACCTTGGCTTTACATAATCTCTCTGAGCCTCGGTTTCTTTATAGGTGAAATGAGAGTGGAACTTACTGCAGAGAGCATTGTTAAGATTGAATGAGCTGATGGACGGAAGGCAATTAGAACAGTGTCTGGCATGGAATAAGTGTCAGCTGGCAGGAGTGGCAGTGCTGGTGCTATTTGTTTACTTGCACCATGGCCTTGGTGGAGGTCACGAATGAGGCAAGTTTGTCACCTGTGTCAGCCTTGCGGGTACTCCTGTGCTTGCCTCCTCCTAGCCCTCCCCAGCGCCTCCTGAGATTTCCCATCGTGGTGTCTGTTGAGCACTTAATTGTTTGCTCCTTCCATTTTGTTTTTTGTTTGGTGGGTTTTGGTTTTACTTTGTGGTTTGTGTGTGTGTATGTGTCTTATTTGCTTTTATTTTTTTATTTTTTTTGGTGGCTTGCTGGTATAGGGATCGAACCCTGGACCTTGGTGTTATCAGCACCACATTCTAACCAACTGAGCTAAACAGCCAGCCTGTTCCTTCAGTTTTAAGAGCAACTGCTGATATTAAAAGATGTACCTTGAAATAACAAAGTGTCAAAAAGTCGGGGGGGAATGACGCCAAAACATAGAGTTAGTTGGGGTTCTTTCTTTTTTCTCATTTATCAAAGTTATTAGTCTAAAATAATCTGTTATAACTGTAACAGGTTTTTTGTAAACTTCACAGTAACCATAACAAAAACTTATAAGAGACATACTAGGGGTAGAAAGTGGAATAATGGTTAGCAGAGGCTGGAGCCGGGGTGGGGAGTGAAGGGGTGGACTTGGGGTTCAAAGCTATGCTATCTACACTAAGTGATTCATTGTGTACTCCATGCATGTATTGAAACAATACACTATCCCCCACAAAAATAAATATAAATTTTTTTAAAAAGCAACTGCTGGACCACATCACCAAAATCTTGCCCCACTTTTGTCCAGCCATATCACTGCCTTGCTTTTTCCTGCATCTGCAGCACCCGTGAGTACTGCCCAGATCAAGCAGTGGGCTGTCCACAGGGCCCCAGGGCCCGTCTGGGGAAGCAGCACAGGCTCACCATTGTGCAGGGTAAACAATGATTGGCCCTGAAGGTACACCTGAACCAAAGCCAGGGTATCCAGACACTGGCACCCCACAAGGAGGGCATCTGAAGCCCAAGGCACACTGAGTCAATCAGATTTCCTCTCTCCAGAATTTGAATAAATGGGCAGCTGGTTAGCCACACAGGCTGAAGTTGAAAGATGAAGGGACCAGGGAAGTCTATGATGGTCAAGTGACAGCTGATGAGAAGGGGCAATGAAAACCAAGTGTGGAGAGGAAGAAGCAGCACTGAGCCCGATGCCTATAGGACTCTGGGCCGGGAAATGAAGACATCTGGCTGCGGGGGAAACGGCAGCTTTCACCTTGACTTCTGGCACTTGCTTGGAAATGCTGCTGCTTCTGTCCTCGCTAGAAGCATGGAGGTGGGAGGAAATATAAGCACGGAGGCTCCATTATGCCCTTATAATATGCTAGAACCTCTAACCAAAAAAAGGCAGCCATCATTAAAATAAGTACTTTGTGGGCTGAAAATATTGCACACACAGCACAGCGCCCCCTCGCTGCTCCGCAGCCCCGTGCTGATGGGCGTGTGGCTGTCACGTGCTCCCTTGCTCCCTGGGGGTTCCTCTGTCAGAGAGAATTCCTTCCTAGATAAAGAGGTCGCTCCTCAACCAAGGGTCTGCCAGTGGTTTCAATGCACTGATAAACAGAGCAAGGGCTGGCTGGTTAGCTCAGTTGGTTAGAGCACAGCCTTGTAACACCAAGGTCATGAGTTCAGATCCCCATACTGGCCTCCCCCACACCAAGGTCATGGGTTCAGATCCCCATACTGGCCTCCTCCTACCCCCCCCCCCAAAAAAAAACAGAGCAGCTCTCACCTAAATAAATGTTTTGGCTAAAAACAGGAGTGTGAACCCAGGCTCTAATGCTCACTCCTTGAACAAGTCTCTCTTCCTTTCCGGGCCTCACGTAATTTGCCTGTAGAAAGGGAGGAGAGGATTTGGAGCAGATCATCTCTCCGGCTCCTTGCACTTTTCTTGTTGCTCCCACGGGTCCTCCCCATTTCCATCCTTTGTCATAACACGGGTCTGGGCCAGGAGTCCTCGGCTGGGGTGTGGGGTTGGGTACAATTAGTGGGTAGGAGTGGCCAGGAGCAGAGGGCACCATGACTGGGAGCACGGGCAGGTGGTGTCAAAGGGTTTGCTCTGCTCTGGTGGCTATTTTAGACACCCTGAGGACACGGAAAGCTGGGTGAGGCAGCCCAGCACACTGAATTTACCTCCGTGAAAACTGAAAAAGGAAGACTTTTTT
>NW_007747591.1:0-11518 GCF_000696425.1 Galeopterus variegatus
GGTGGGGGGGGGGGGGGGGGGTGCTGAGTCTATAAAACAATTCAAATGAAAATGACATCATTAAATAGCTTGTCTTCCAATCCATGAACATGATATATGTCTTGACTTATTTGGGTCTTCATTTAATATTGCTTAGTAAAGCTTTATATTTCTCCTCGCTGAGGTCTTAAGTATCTCTTTCACATATATTTTGAGATTATTGATATTTGTTATTTGTCAGATACATTTTGGATGTATTTTAAAATGGCATTTTCTATAGTTTGTTGCTACTATATGCAAAGAAAATACCACCCCCCAACGGGGAAATAACGATAGCTTAGTTCTTTTGTCTCAGAGACCCTTCATTTGAAATGACAGTTGCATCTGTCATGATCTATTAAAATAAAAAATATAAATAGCTTTTAATTTAGCAATCCCATTCCTGAGACTTTTCCAACAGCAATAACAGCACTTATTTTTAAAGATATATGTTCATGGGTGTGTACTGCCACACTGTTTGTGAGGGCAAAAACCTGGAAATGCAGTGAATGTCCATGAATATGGAAATGATTGAACACATTAGGTACAACCATACAATGGGGTATTATGTAGCCATTAAACTGAAATAGATTAGAGCTATTCCATTGGAAATGAAGAGATTTTCATGAAGTATTTATTGAGAGAAAACGAAAGAGGCAGGAAAAGTATGTATTTAATGATCCATTTTTGGTAAAAACCACACCCCTGTGTATGTATACACACACATATATATGAATGCATAGTGATAAGAATTTAGGGAAAAATATGTACATATGTAAAATATGTAAACATATTTAATTGTTGGCACAGAGGAGGGTGGGATGATGTGGCTGGGTGGGGAGGTGGAAAGTACACCTTAGTCTTGTAACTACTTTATGGGCTTTTATGGCTGGGGCTGGACATCTCACTTTGATAAGATTGTTTTAATGGAAAAATATGTCCTCAAAAGCTAAACCGCAGGGGTCTGTATTAACAGAGACTGGTGGCATAAATATCAAATACTAATTGATTATTCAAATCATATTTGTTTTTTACTGATGTGGGCAGTTTGTGTTTCCATAAAGGGCACTCAGATTTTCAGTTATGTTTTCACAAAAACCGCGTGTGTTTCCCCAGCAAAGTCCAGGAGGCAGCAGAAAGGGCAGGCGGGAAGGACTCGCACACATGGGCACACACACACAAGCACACACGAGCCTGCACGCTGGATCACAGGGTTTCTGAGCAATCGCTGTCATCACAGTGAGGTGCAACCTTTTGTGCTAGAAGAGGCCCAGACATGGTTTCCTTCACTTCCAACATTTCTAAGCAAAGAGACGAGGACCAGAAAAGTGAAATGTCGGGGCCGGCCCGGTGGCGCACTGCGCTAGTGCGCCGCTTGGGAAGCGCGGCAGCGCTCCCATCGAGGGTTCGGATCTCACATACAGACCGGTTCCCGCTCACTGGCTGAGCGAGGCACGGGGGCAGCACCGAGGGTTGCGATCCCGTTGCCGGTCCCGGTCCGGTACGGGGGCGACACNTGTATCAGAAAAAAACAACTATAATATATTTTAACATGGTAAGTAAATTCCTAAGTTTATGGAGATAAAAACGAATAAAAACAGGATAAAGCAAACAAGAAACAAATCATCTTTGCCAACTTTGGAGGTGACATGACAAACTCCTTTCTCTGGTAAGTGATTAGTAAAAAGAAAACACAGCACTCACATAGCTTTTTTAGGAGAATTGTAGTTTATCCCCATTAGTAAGTGATATTATGCATACTCAGAGAAATAATTGTCTCTGGCCAAGATTGCCAATGAATGCTAAAACCATTAGGTGAAAGGCTTATGAGGAACAAGATATTCACAAAATTTCAAAGTATCACCCCACAAAAAGGATGGATAAAAACCTACCTTGGAGAGTGCTTGTATTTGCCAGCTTAACCAAATGGTCAAACTTAAGATCACTGAGAATAGGACAGCCTGACTCACTCATGTCCTCCTTGTGAGACAAAGTATCAGGCGTACAGCATTTCTCGGAAAGTGGTCTTATCATTGGAGTCTAGTGAGAATCTTGCCAGGCCCTTAGAGCTAACTTCCGGTTACAGGAAATACAGGGGATGGAGGCACAAATCAAATGACAGTAAGAGAAAACGATCAAGCAAATATAGATCATGGAATGTCCTATAAGACAGCTGTCCTATTCTTTCAAAAAAAAGAAAAATCACTATTTTTAAGAAAAAAAAGTGGGGGTATTATTGGACTCTTCTCAATTAAAGGAATCTAAAGAAACATCACAATCAAATGCAATAAGTAAACCTTGATTGGACCCTGGTACAAAATATAACTAGCTATAAACGACATCTTGGAAGCTTAAGGAATTACTCTTAGGTATGTTAATGTTAATATGACTATTCAGAAGAATGTCCTTATATTTAGAAAGTACATTCAGAATTGTTTAGAGTTAAGTGTGATAATGTCTTCAACTTACTTTCAAGAGGTTCAGTAAATGCATATGTGTGTGTATAAATCTGCGCGTGTGTAAGTGCAGATATTTACAGATAGAGCAAGTAACAATTGTCGAAACTTAGTGATCACCATACGATTCTTCTAACTTTTCTCTGCATTTGAAAGTGTACATAATAAAAAGATGGAGGAAAACTCTTCCTTAAATCTCACCCCAAAGCAACCTGACAAGTCAGCCTCCTTCAAAGGGCAGTCTTATCTCTAAAATAATACCATCAATTCTCTGAAAGATCGGAGAGATTTATTAGAGTACCACAGAGAACTGGGCATAGTTGAAGAATTTTTTTCTGTACAATAGTAAAGAAAGTATTTGTACTGTGAATTTAAAAAGTGTAATCTGAATACTGCCTGAGTTTCAAGTTTAGGAATCCTAAATTAAGATGCTCGACGTTTGTCCCCCATCCCATTGGCACACTACCCTACACCTTCCAGATGGCCTCACCTGTAGTTGCCAAAGTGTGAGTATGTACTGGGGACAAGAGGAGATAAGAGATCTCTCACATAATTAAATCAGCTGTCTATCCTTTAGTTCTAAAAGTGTAGTGTAATGAATGTTAGTGAATGAATGGCTATGTGATATATCGACTCCTCTCTCAATTACAAAACCGGGATAATATGATAGATCATATTAGTCAAATGTACCCTTTCCTTCCTTCTCCTGTCATTTGACGTGCAGTGCCACCCAGCAGGCAGAGCATTTGTCTCCACCCCACTGTTAGGCTTGGCCATGATTTGCTTTGGCCAGTGGCATCTGTGTGGATATGATGCATGTAACATCCAAGCAGAAGCTTTAGAAGTGATTACGAAGTTCAGCAGGCTCTTGCATTTCTCTTGCATTGTTCCTCCAGGAGTACAACATACCCAAGTGAAGGACTGCTCCTTTAGCCAGGGTTCCAGAATGAAAAAATGCATAAATGGACCCACAGTTGACGTCCAGCTTGGGACAGAGCTGCAGCCAACCTGCCCCTTTCACATACTGTGAATGAGAAATAAATGCTTTACATTGTAGGCCACTGATATTTGGGAGGTAATGAGGGCTCATTGCTGAAGCAATGGCTGACTAGCACAGAATATAATAACAGTATCTACTTTGTGGTGTTATTGTGCAGATTAAATGATATAGCACCTGAAAGACAAATAGCACAGCATCTGATATATAGTAAATGCCCAGAACCTGTGAGATTAACTGTTGTTATGACCCAGGTATTGGTCTTCCCATCCCTCTCAGCCAAGGTCTGTTTCTCTTGGGTCATCCACATCTGTGCCAAGAACACTAACCCACCATGTTGCTGATACATGGCTGGGACTCCTCCCACACTGATGTCAACTCACCATAGATCCCCCCAACACTTTGTATAAACTCTTCTCTCTGCCTCTGGGTCTTCTGTGTTTCATGCTTCATGCTTGTCTGCACAGTGTCCAGCTCTCCTCTGCAAGGCTCTTGGCTGGTGGCGCTGACCCACTCATAACCTCTGTCACCCCTTGGTGCCCACTTTCTAAGCTGACTCCACCTGGTGCTCCATCACTGCCTCCCTCCAGATTTCCAGATCTCATCAATCTCCAGCAGGAAAAGAAGAGCATGTACTGTCCCATGTTTTGTGGGAGACATAGAATATCCCCACAGAGATGCTTAGTCTCCTAGTAATTTCACTTTTCAATTTTACCATGGCCAGAGTTCATGGGTGTCCCCATCTGACCAGGGCAGCTGGGTTTCAGTAGAGCTTTTTATTGCCCCAGAACTACTGTCCTTCCTTCACCAAGTTGTCTCCCTAAGGAGACTAAGGCTAAGTTGGGCTACTCCTACCAGACTTCTTCACCATGGGTGGTGTGAAGGTGGGAGGGTGGGTGGGTCGGTGTTTCTCATAAAGCCCCACTGTCTTCTTCTGCAATCTGGCATCCACCAGAGCCAACCCCACCCAAGTTTCCCAGGCATGTTAGCCTAAGTCTGAGCCCTAGTGACAGAAAGGACTTAAGTTCTTTCCTACCACAGCCATGGCATTTACTAATTAAGCATGGTTTCCACATGTTATCTTATAAATTAATTTTCACAGCCAATTGCTTTGAAATATTAATGAGCTCAGGTGGACTGAGGACTCCAGACCAGGGACTCCAGATTAAGGTCTGATTCCCCTTCCACGTATCTCTGGTCCTTGCTTTGTTGCTAGCTGGCTGAGTTGGCCCCGGATGAGCCTCTTACCTCTCCGGGTTTCAGTCTTTGTTGCTTGATCAGTAGGCTAGATCAGCAGTCTGTAGCTCATGGGTCAAATATGGCCTGCCACTTGTTTCTGTAAGAGAAGTTTTATTGAAATTTTATTGAAACACAGCCACGTGATTTGTGTGTCATCTATGGCTGCTTTCTTGCTATAAATGCAGATTAGAGAGTAGGTGTGACAAGGGCTAAGTAGCCTGCAGAGCCTAAAATATTTACTACTGGGCCCTTTAAAGAAAAGGTTTGCTTACCTTTGGGTTAGGTAATGGATAAGGTCTCCTCAAGCTGTAATACTCTGTGATTCTCTAATTCTTCTGGCATATCTGGTTTTATTAAAACTTAAAATATTTAGGAAAAGATATCTGAAAAAATAACATCCAGCCCAAGATTTTAAAATGATTGATGCTGCAGCCATTCCACCAAAACATGGCTCATCAGACTGAGCCAGGGTGATGGACGAGAGGGGAGAGTATCTTTCAGAAGTGAGAGAAGCCCGAGATTGTTGCAGCTACTTCAGCTTTTCAAGGAGACCTTGGGTTTGATACGGCTTGTGTGTGTGTGCGTGTGTGCGTGCGTGTGTGTGCGTGTGTGCATGTGTGCGCGTGTGTGCGTGCGTGCGTGCGTGTGTGCGTGTGTGTGCATGTGCGTGTGTGCATGCGTGTGTGTGTGCGTGTGCATGTGTGTGCGTGCGTGTGTGTGCGTGTGTGTGTGTGCATGCGTGTGTGCATGCGTGTGTGTTTGAGAGCTCTGTGTATCCAGTTCCTTTCACATTAATAGAAGGCACATGGTTCCTTCAAGAGGGAAAATATCTTTCAGAAACAGCATAATTTGCTCTAGTGGATAACAAATAGTTGGAAGTTTTCTCAGCGAGCAACCATTGTATCTGGTTTCAAATTCCTTTTTCAAGCCAAAGAAAATGATGATGATCTCTAAGCCATTGCTGTTTTTTGACACAGACCTGAACTCAGAATTCTAAACAGGACTATGCAGAACTGGATTACATTTCATCTCCCTCACCCATCCATCTTCCCCTTTCTGCTCATTTGCTGGGGCTGCAAGAGTATTGAGTGCTCCAGGATAGACTTGGTTTTCCACACCATGCAAGTCATTATGAATGGCCTTGTGTCCAGGTAAAGGTTAAGGAGGTCTTTTGTTGTTCTAGTTTAACTTTTCCCTGCCACTGCAGCCTAATCATTCCACATAATAATAGGCCTGATACACAGACCCAAGTCAAAGTCACAAGTCAATAAATCCATTCCTTCCTCCCTTTCAGGAGAAGTGTTGAATAGTACTGAGTGCGCAGTGTCACCAGATCCCATAGTCTATCACATCAAGGTCATCTGGTATACAGCACATAAAAAAAAAAAAAACTTTATTTCTTTTCAGGGCCTTGTGCATCTGAGAGAGAAGCAGTGCTGTTCTGCACACAGGGTGGATGAGGGATTGAAGGGAAAGACTGACCACCCTGATTCATAGACTCATGGAGCCATTGAAACTGAGAGCCATGGGTCCTAGACACCAGCTACCTATATTACCCCCTTCGTTGTGCAAATAAGGAAAGTGTCAGAAGCAGGGAAGGGATTTGTCCAAGATCACGTGGCTAGTTCCTCCTGGGGCTGGGACTGGAACGCAGGGCTCCTGACTCCAGTCCAGTGTTCATTGTCTGCTTTGAGAGGGGACAACAGGGAAATGCAAAGAGGAAAGAAGGACATGAAATACCCCCCCCTTTCTAAAAAAGAAACAAAAGCCCATTCCACACCCTGCTCCAAGAGTCTATTCTCTCACTCAGATAACGTCCCATCTGTAGATAAATTGTGTGAGGTCACATTCTGACTTTCTTTCTAGATGAAAAATAGCCAAACCTCTAAGAGCCTCAGTTTCCTCATCTGTAAAATGGAGATAATAACGATGTCCAGTTCAAAGGGTAGGTTGGTGAGGCTGAAACTCGTAGAATGGTACTTGACACATGGTGTCAGCCAGTAAATGCCAGCTTTTATTGTCATCATCATTGTCACCAGGACAAGGACAGCTGTTGGGTGTCAGCCTGCACAGGGCTGCCACATCAGCCCCTCTCCTCCTGCATCGCGTGTGCAGCCTCCTGGCTGCTCTCAACAAGACAGAGTACGACTCACCAAATTATCTTTTCACCTCTGGTGTGAAAATAAAAACCCTCTGATAGAGGATCCTTGGAAGTATGCAACCCTGAGTTACAGTTTGTTTACTTTGCTAAGGGACTTCTAGCTCCTCCAGGTTCATAAATTCCTTGTGGTGGATGGGGAGGTATTGTAAATTAACTTGAATAATAGGACTATATTTGTGTACCTTCCAAGGGTTTAAATCGCTTCAAAGGAAAAAAAAAGTCACACTTCTCATCTGCTGTCTCTATTTTTCCCTTAATTAGCAGTTGAATTGGGTATCCTTGGGCATGAGGGATTAAAGGCACCAAGGAGAGACTTGAGCCAAAGGTCAAGAATTTCTGCCAAGGAACCTTGAGACTATCCTTCCCCCGTAGCTGTGAGATCACTGTAATAATGTGGACCTGGTGCCCCAGCTCATGCCAAATGCCTGTTTCTGTTTGGCAAGGCCTGGGGCTCCCTGGCATAGTCACCACCTATTGTTGTAAAGACTATGTCAAAAGGGCACATAGGTCAAGTATAAAGAACTGGGGCTACTCTGAGGAACTAAGAATGTGTTTAAAACCCACCTAGCACGTAGTAGCATTCTTCAAAAACTTTTCATTTCTTTATAAACCTCTTCTTTGCCCATTCTTCACAATTCTGAACGCCCCACCCTAGGGAAGAATGCTTTCAATCAAGGCACAGGACAAGCCCTAAGACTCCTGTGCCATGAGTCTTTTTTACTTAAGAGGTAAAAAGGAGTCCAATGGTCTGGCTTCTATGCATCGACCTTGAGCTAGTCTAAGCTGAAGAAGATATTTATTCTCATGACATTCTGAGATACTGCAAGGATGAATAGAATAATGTCCATAAATACTATCTAATGTCAAACAGCAAAACCCTCTTTGTTTGTCTAGGCTAGAAATGACTGCATAAGTGTTATCATTGGTACCGTTGCTGTCAACAGTGGTGTGCAGGCTGAGAAAGTGATAAAGGGCCTCTCGAGTCCCCTCCACCTCCCCCCCAGACATCCCCTTTCACTTTCCTTCCCTTTTAATGTTTAAAGTTGATCCTAAACTTAAACTCTTATACTGGAATAAAAGTGACTAACATTTAAGATGACTTAATTGTCTTCATGTTAAATAACAAACACTACTATAAGAATTTCAAAGAAAGTCCAAATTCTCATCCAATGTTCTACTAAACACTCCCACAGATTTTTATACAAATCTGAATACCTCAGACGCGTGTGTGGAATACAAAATGTTTCATGTAGGTCAACGGAAGATGCAGGAAGGGAAAAAGAAAAAGGTACCTCTGCAAGTGCTGGTCAGTGCAAGACTCAGGTAACACACTATATTCAACAACCAGTGAGACTGTGCGCTTCCACACACGCAGGCAGGAAAACACAGGCTTCATGAAGGGTTTGCAGCAGCAAGAGAAAAGATTGTGTAGACCTTTGTATCCTCGACTAAGGAAAAGGGAAACTGTTGGTGCCATCCTTCAACATCCTAAGAAGTATCACCCCAAGGATCAGTAGAATCACCAGGAATATCATCAGCTGTCGGTTTCATTAGAAAGAAAGACTGGTTTACGAGATAGAATCGGATAGTCTGGATTCGAACTCCAGTTTCACCTACTGAATATCTCTTGGCACTAGGCAATCCTATCAGCCTCGGATATGGGTATCTATGAAACAGGTATATACTGTCTCTTATAAGGTTATTAAGAGGATTCAAAATAACATACAATTGCTGACCCACAACAGGTGTTCAATAAATGTTTGCTGCCAATCTCAGCCTTACACCTGCATCCACACCCACGCTCTCTGGGAATAACTAGAGAATCCACATCATAGTCACATCCGCTCTATGAATCCACATCCTCCTCCACATCTCTGGGAACTCTGTCCTGGAAAGACAGTTTATAGCTGAAGTGTTGTACTTTCCCCAACAAGTTCTGGCCATCACCATACCAGAAGTTTCTCTGATGAAAGAGTAGGTTCTCGTTAAACCATGAATGGTCCCTGGGGAAAAGACAACCACCTCCCCACTCCCCATTACCACCTCTTAATTGAATGCCCAGGAACAGACAGCAGAGTCAGCACTGAGTCCTTCCCTGTCACCACTTCACCAGGTGGCCACGTATCCTCCTGCCCTGCACCACTCGCCAGCAAACAAAATGGAGTGCTGCAGTTAATTGAAAAACAGCTCTGCCCTGCCTGCCATAATTGACATTAAGTACTGTTTGGGGTAGGAAATCAGCCATTTCCAATTGATATTAAACGGGAAATCATTTAACATCAATGGATATAAACCAGGCGCAATTGTGCTGAATTAGGGAGAAATGCTTTGGCTCATGTTAAAAAATGTTTCTGTGAAGTGGGATTTTTCAGAGTAAGTGAATATTAAGTCAGCTTAATACCTGTATTCGGAAAAAGAAGAAACCACTTCTCAGTCTCCCCTCGGGCTTAGGAGAAAGCTGCCAAGTGCTCTTGTGGAAGAAGCCATGTTCTAAGGTGGTCTTGTCTTTGAAAAACAAAGCCCAAAGAAGGTATAATCTGCGAGAGCAGATGAAAGGAGAAAGAGTCTCCTGTGAGTTTACCCAACATCATCCCACTGTGCTGTTGGGGGAGAAGCTGGAACCCAGGGAAGGGGCATAGTGGGGGATCTCTTGGCCTCCCGCTAAGAAGGGCCCTGGGGACTATGCCCTGGATAGGAGGAAAATAAATAAGGACACAGATATGCAAAGGGAAAGGGAAGCTATCAAGTCTTCCCCATCATCTGAATTTCTTTTTATAACATGAACCAGCACATTCTGGAAGTCCCTGGCTTCTCCCCAGCCTGTGATATGGTGGCACTGATTGTCCTAATCAAAATAGCACGAGCCTTGTCCATGTAGTTATGGCCGATGGCTTATCAATTGGGCCTTTAGAAATTGCTCCATTATTCTCCATAGATGATAAACACCAGATCCGACTTTTGGTTCTCTGCTTGTTCCACAAGAACAAAGGAGACAGAAAAAAAGAGAAGGGGGATGTAAGTGAAGAACAGAACTGGAAAGATGAAGGCCTTGTGGGCATGGAGAGAAAACTGGGCTGTCTGGGGGAAGAAGAGACAAGGAAGACCCGAAGGCCACAGTGGGAGCTTCACGGGGTACTCAGGGAGTCTACTGCTCCATTTTACAGAGGAGGAAACTAAGGCCCAAAGAGGATCTATGACATGCCCCAGGCCACACAGCTACTTAGTGTCAGAGCCTGCTCTAGCGATTTCTTGATTCACTGTTTATTTTTAGCACCTCGTATCACCTCAAGAATAAAGAAATAATGAGAGTAAAAGGAGAAGAGAGGAGGAAAAATAACAAGGAATGAAGAATGAGAGTCTTAGAAGTACAAGGTCGGCAGGTCAGCCTAGAATTTCTGCTTTAGGAATAAAGTGAAGAAAAGAAATCATACCAGTCTCTGAGTTGGCGCCTCTGCATGTGTTTTGCAGAGTAGAGGACACAACTTGTCAGGTCTGCGCATTTCCTGTGGTGGTTATAGGCACGGGCCCCTGATGGTCTCCGTCCCCTGCCTGATTTCCATGGCTAGATCTTCTCATCTGTCATGTTTGTGTGGCTAAAACAACCAGCTAGGTTTTATGCCAAGGAGAACTCTTGAGAAATCATAAATTCTGAGGCCATCTCTGAGAACTTGTCCTTTTAAGTGGGTTTTGCATAGAGATGAAATTTGTCCTTTCTAGCTCCTCAGATAAAGAAGCTAAGTGAATGTTTATAAAAATTATATTTCTTGCAAACATCTCTTCTCGCGGGAGATAGTCTGGTCCATGTGTGGTGAACAGGGAGGTTAAACTCACAAAATGGAGAGTAGGAAAACCTTCTTCTTGCCCTGTCCCTTTAAGACCCAAAGCTAGCTCTTGTATGAAGTTGTGCCCTAAATATGGAGGAGCAGGTAAAGTCTGCCTGCAGGGAAGCTCCCTCCAAGGAGAGGAGGTGTAGGCATCAGTAGGGTGCTGCAGCTTTGCCCTCAAAATGCAGTCAGCAGTGTCTGTGCTGGGCTGAAACTGTGTAGAGGGCAGAGAAAGCTGTTTTGGGTTTTACTTTCTAGGCTTATTCTCCTCCAGCTAGTGGCTGTTCCAGATTTTTTTACAGTGGTGTGCAAAAGGGCTCTGACTTCTCACCAACAATTCACTCACATAGGCTACTCAGGTGGCTATAACAAATGTCCAAAATATACTCAGCCACACTGGGACCAGCTGGTTTAAAAACGGAACACCTAGCAAGCAGGACAATGGCTATTTTGCCTGCTTTGTCAAATGTCCTGCATGTGTAAGGTCAAGGCTAATTTGTTCATTTATTTTTTAAGTCAATCAGCAAGTTAGCACTGAGCATATACTCTGTGCCAGACACCATGCTGGACCAGGGCATCCAAGATGAATAAAACACACTCCCTGCTCTCAAAGAACTTGCCATCTTAGAGAATTTATTACATCTCACTCCATGCCCAGCAACTACACCTAGACACAAATGCTCATTTTGACAAAGCTGCCTCATTCTGTGCTCCAGTCCTATTTCACTCCCTTAAAGGCTTACGATCGCTCCTGCCATAGGGCCTTTGCATATGCCATCCCCTCTTTCTGGGATGTTTTTCTCTGCTACATTCCTCCTTTACG
>NW_007747591.1:12008-12329 GCF_000696425.1 Galeopterus variegatus
AATACACATATACTCCAAGACTCAATGGGGAAGTTTAAAAAAATGGACTCTAAAGTCAGACCTGACTATGCTCAAACCCTACCTCTGCCAACTGCATAACCCTGGACAAACGCTTAACCTGTGTGGTGGGCTGAAAATGTTTTCCCAAAAGATAGCCACGTAAAATCCCTAAAGCCCGTGAATGTTACCTTACTTAAAAAAAGGTTTTGCAGGTGTGATTAAGTTGTTGATCTTGAGAGGAGGAGAAAATGTGGGTTATCCAGGTGGGCCCTATATGCATTCACCACACGTATCCTTATAAGATGGACAGACAGAAGAGGG
>NW_007747592.1:0-230 GCF_000696425.1 Galeopterus variegatus
TTTCTAAGAAATCTTCATTGTCCTGCAGTAGACTGTGTTGGCTACCACAATATAGCCCATATCACATGCCATTTTGCACAGTGACCTTACCCCAACCCCTTGGAACAGGGCTGGTTCTATCAGAGCATTACAATATAGAAGAAATGATTCTATATCACTTCTGAGGTTGACCCCGAAGAGTTCTGTATCTTTTGCCTTTGCCACTTCAAATGCTCACCCTTGGGTTCCAG
>NW_007747592.1:5127-6201 GCF_000696425.1 Galeopterus variegatus
GGTACCATCTGGAATATACTGATGCCCTCCCCTGCAGGGAGACAGGAAGATAAAAAACTCAACAGAATATAGAAATTGACCTATCACTCAGCAAATCAGATCCTTCCGTTTATGCACCTCTTTAAAATTAGATGGGTCTGGATTATTTATGCTAATAACTTCCTCTATGCACAAAGATTATCTAGGTCTGATTCTAGTCTGTCTTCATTTGTTAAGTAGAAAACTAGTTTGTTCTCCCAGGTCCCTTGGCAGACCTATGGCAGATTCCCTGTACAAACCAACTCTCATTTGCAAAGTAAAGCCAGCTTCCTTAGATCATTCATATTTTTATCAATGGTTTCTAGAAAAAAAAAACTAGTTCCAAGGAGTAGGAAGTGAGTAAATACATAAAATATGTAATGTAGAGAATATTTAGCCTAGGCTCAAGTAATTTTAATACAAATTTAGGTCATCCAAATTTAGACTCATTTTCCTAAAGTGAAGTCATTAAAAACATCAAAAATATTTTATCTATATGTAATCCCCTTATGTGTGAATCCATGATGAAATTTGCCATTTAAAAAATCCTTCCAAGATTTCTAATATATGATAAAATATCAGCAGTCTTAATAGTTTAAAAAGATCAAATTTCAAAATAATACATTTAGATCTCATATTGATTCTCTCTACCCAAAGCCCATAAACAGTTTTGTTCTTTCCCTACAGGCAGAATTCACAGCCATGCGGGAGCAGTACATGCGAGGTGGGGAGGGCTTCATCATCTGCTACTCTGTCACTGACCGCCAATCATTCCAGGAGGCTGCCAAGTTCAAAGAGCTCATTTTTCAGGTCCGCCACACCTACGAAATTCCTCTGGTGCTGGTGGGTAACAAAATTGACCTAGAGCAGTTCCGCCAGGTGAGTGCCAATTTTTATCTGTTAGCTTCTGTCTTTTCTTTCAAGAATATATAGTACCAAGTATAGCTTTCCAAAGTTCACACTGAGGATATGAGAAAGAAATGATGCACGTGATTTTTCTAAGAAATCTTCATTGTCCTGCAGTAGACTGTGTTGGCTACCACAATATAGCCCATA
>NW_007747592.1:11361-12328 GCF_000696425.1 Galeopterus variegatus
TCAAACTCCGGGCTCTGCTTTTTAGGCTCAGAGGTGGTCTTTAGGATCTTACAAAGGCATGCTCAACAGGATCCCTATCCCAGCCTGGATAACTAGCTACTTCTTTCAGATTAGCAGTGAGGTGAATCACAAGCATCACAAATGTAACTGAAATAAATATCAAAATAGACATTACATTGAGTAATTTTGCAGAGTTGATAGATATTTCCTTTTAGATAAAAGCAAGTAAATATGGTAATCGCAGAAAGTGCAAAAAACATGTAAACACCAATTAAAATCTTTGTAAAAATGATCATGTACCAATGTCTCTAATAATGAAGTGTTGATGTGTAAATTTGGCTTCTGGCTGTGGTATTTGTGATGGGAATAATGATTCCTAAAATTGCAGAGTGTTTTTGTTGTTGTTGTTTGCAATAATTCACACTTTATTTTAATCTTATTACTGCCCTGTGTAGTTACAAAAAAAGCATTTGAGAAATGAAGATATTTGAAAAATGAATATATTAATAGAAAAGGATTTTACTAAACTATTCCAGTTGGTGACAAAATTAAGACTAAAACACAGATCACTTGTACTGTTGGTGTTACATCAATATTTGAAAGGTTAGGTCTTTGTTTCTTCATTTAAAAATAACAAACAAAAAAGACCAAATAAAAACAAAGTGGCTGAGACTTAGATCCTCCACAGCTCAGAGAAGTTTTGTGCTTCTTTTGTGGATTGTTAGAGCAATAAAGTTGCACTCTCAAAGAGAGAATCATACTGATGCTTTTGTCTAGTGCTTTTGTTTAGTGGTGAGGACAGAGAAGTAAGATTTTCACTAGGCAGCTCTTCCTCTTTCTTGGTCTACATTGATAGAGGTTGAAAGGGAATAGTCCCGATGATTAAAGCTGTTTTTTTTTTTTTTTCTTCATATTTGATAGAAAAGATACCTGTGTTCTTAACGCATTTTGGGGAATCCCAAAGACT
>NW_007747593.1:0-571 GCF_000696425.1 Galeopterus variegatus
GACCCTAATCCCCACACTCTGGCTCCAACCTTAAAATTCAACCAAACTTAATTGCCACCCTTAAGCCCCACCTCTCTTTACCACTGAATTGAGTGTTAGCGATTCAGCATATGAATTTGAGGTGGACACAAATGTTCTTTCCACTATGGAAAGCTGCTCCTACAAGTTACTTTGGGATTATGGGTAAGCCAGAGACAAAACTCTGCCTGAGCAGGAAAGAAAGTGTCCTGCACTCTGGTTTCAGTGCAGGTGAACACAGTTTGCAAACTGTTTTCGTGGAAATGTGAAGGCACCCCACAGTAAAATAATTGAGATCGCAATATGGAGAGAATCAAAAAGTACAAAACGGAAATATAAAAGATGTTTAATTCTTCCTTGGCCTTATTCCTTTTACTATTTCTTTTAGTATAATAAAATATACCTGATTTATTTAGATCCTTTGAGAATGTTTGTTTTGTTCTAGTGCACTGCATATTCTCTGCTATCTTGTGGATAAAAACCAACCAACCAACCAAGAAAATAGAAACATGTCTGATTAGAAGGTATTTTTTTCTGTGTTTAAAACGGTCAC
>NW_007747593.1:6241-6515 GCF_000696425.1 Galeopterus variegatus
CAGAATGGTAATCACCTGGGGAGGCTGGTGATGATTTCTAAGACGAAGGACAGAATAAAGGTAGAAAGAAAGAATCAAAGAAACAAATAAATAAATAGAGAGAAAGACAGAGTAGAGATTGTCTGGAGCTTAAGATGTCTTCAAGTTTCCTCAGAATGAGCTTACAGCTAGCAAGAAAAAAGAGGCAAGGCAAGCCTCACGCCTCATCTCGTGGAAGCCAGAACTTCTAGAAGTCAGAGAATGGCGTTCAGCAAGACTCTACCTACCTGGATTT
>NW_007747593.1:12072-12328 GCF_000696425.1 Galeopterus variegatus
CAGGATGACTTCTGCAAGAAGGGTCTCAGGGATGTGAGGGCCTTGGTGTGAGGTGAGCGTCATCAGGTCATCAAGGGAAGGATCTCCAGGCACTGCCAGCAGTAAAAGGGAGGTTCCCCAGGGAATACTTGGGATGTCCTCCACCCTCAGAAGAGCGAGGACCACACAGAGCCCTACCCTTGCTGGTAGCCCTACGATACCTGGGCATTGTTGACATGTTCTGACATACTCAATTTCCCCTAGGATGTCACAAGGG
>NW_007747594.1:0-1868 GCF_000696425.1 Galeopterus variegatus
ACCAAGTCAAGGGTTAAGATCCCCTTACCGGTCATCTTTAAAAAAAAAAAAAAAAGTAAGTCAGGCCATTTGGGGACTTAATGAGACAATGTTGGTGACTATTATATATATAGTTTATATATAGTTTATTTTACATTTATATTTTATTATATATTATAATAAATTATAAATTCATAATATATAGTTTATAGTTTATTTCATGTTAATATATTTTTATATTTTATTATGTATATAGTTTTAAAGAATTGGTGAAAGAATTTTTCTTTAGGACCATAATAATCAACCACATTGTATATTGACAAAATAAAAATTTAAAGAAAAAATAAAATAAAATAAAATAATTGTAATTATATTTATTTATATTTTTGCCTTTCCTCACCTTCTACCAATTTTTTAAAACTATACATTATATAATATATAAGTACATGTTATGCTATGTTATAATAATAATTACATACATATATACCAAATATTATATACAGTTATATATAACTATAATATATATGGTTTTTATAAGCTATATAAGTATAGTCATGTACCCCTTAATGATGGGGACACGTTCTGAGAAATGCATTGTTAGGTGATTTAGTTGTGGGAACATCATAGTGTATACTTACACAAACCTAGACAGTACAGCCTACTACACACATAGGCTATATGGTAAGCCATTATAATTTTATGGGACCAGAGTTGTATATGTGGTCTGCTGTTGACCGAAACATCGTTATGCAGTGTGTGACAGCATAGATGATAGCATATGTTACAATAATATAATATATATACTCATATAATATATAAAAACTATATACATTCCAGTTATACGTAACTATATAATACCACATATGTGTGTGTGTGTGTGTATATATATAAAATAAAAAATTGGGGGCAGGTGAGGAAAGACGAATCCTAAAGAACACATTCAGGATTTCAAATCATTCTCACCAAGGTACAAGTGTTGTGCAAACTGGACTCTTTGATCCAGTCACTCAGTAAACAGTTTTTATGTCTCTGCTGTGGACCNGCAAACTGGACTCTTTGATCCAGTCACTCAGTAAACAGTTTTTATGTCTCTGCTGTGGACCAACAGAGACATAATAGTCTCTACTATTCTTCTGAAACTAGTTGTAGGCACTAATTTTGAAAATGAATAAAGGATACAAAACCCTTGGCTTATAGAGCTTATGTTCTAATGCAGTGTCTTGGGACCTCTTTCTACTCTTAAAAATTACACGGGATACCAAAGTTTCTATTTACACGGGTTATGCTATTAGAAATCAAATTAAGAAAGTATTGAAGCACAAGCATATCCAAGTGCATATTCCATTAGCTGTCAGAATAACGTCACTATGCCATGACATGCAGCCTCTGCAAACCCCACCACACATTTGTGAATTGAAAGAGCTAATAATGTCTTAGTGATACAAGTGAAGTATTTTCGATCTTCTAGACCCTTAAAAGGTCCCAGGGCAACACTTTGAGAACCAGTGCTCTAGTGGGTAGGACAAACAATAAACAAAGAAATAAATGTATACTGTCATATCAGGTAATGATAAGTACTAGGAAGAAAAACAAAGCTTGGTGAGAGAAAGAGGAAGTGTGACAGGGATGATATTTTAGGCACGATGGTCAGGGAAGGTCTGGGGGGTGGGAGTGAGATCTGTGGGTTTCTGAGGGAAAAGACATTCCAGGTAAAGGGCATAGAAAGTGCAAAGGCCTTGAGGCACGACTGAAGATCAGAAAAGGAGATGTGTCAGGGCTGGCCCAGGCCTGTGGCTCACTTGGGAGAGCGTGGTGCTGACAACACCAAGTCAAGGGTTAAGACCCTCTTACCAGCCATCTTTAAAAAAAAAAAAAAAAAGGGAAAGGGG
>NW_007747594.1:3340-12326 GCF_000696425.1 Galeopterus variegatus
CGAACCCGTGGCCTTGGTGTTATCAGCACCGCACTCTCCCAAGTGAGCCACGGGCCAGCCTAATTTCTGTTGTTTCTAAACCACCCAGCCTATGTTGCTTTGTTCTAGCAGCCTTGATGACTGAGACAGGGAGGAAGGTGTGAGGCAGATGCAAGGCTGTGGTTAAGACCTACTTTCACCCTAGACCTGACTGTCGGCTTGTGGGTGATGGCAGTGCTCTGTGCTCACCATGCTTACTTCTTCCTATGCACACAGGAAGACTACATCTGCTAGCCTCCCCTGTAGTTAGGCTGAGGCTGGGTGACTAATCCTGGCCAAAAGGATGTGAGTGGAGATGGTGTATGCTACTTCCAGGCCTGGTCACGAAAGGCCCTTTGTGGCTCTCCAGCTCTCTCATGGGGTAAACAAGGAGACCCTGTGTTGAGATAAGATGAGGAGCAACAAGATGTAAGCAGCCTGGATCCCTGAGTCCCCACATGGAGCAGAGTTGCCCTGGAGGGACTCCAAAACCTTAATGCTTTTGGTGTGAGCAAAATATAAACCCTTATGTCTTAGGTCATAACAATTTGGGGTTTCTTTGTGCCATGTAGCCTCTCCTGCCCTGACTAATATAGTCTAACCTCCCCACTCAGCATCCACTTTATGCGTAGTTCTTATTATCCTTCATCCTTCCTCCATAGATCAAGTCGCTCTCTTTCATGACTCCCAGTCCATATAGTTTTAGGGAATATTTTTCTTCTCAATTTGCTAATGTCGTCAGGCTGTTCCCACCTTCTACCTCTGACATTGCTTGGATCCTAGACATTCCTAGGGCATATTTGGTGACCATGCACAGGAGTGCCAGAATTGGACCCCAATTCTGCCAGCTCCCAGCTGTGTGGTCTTGGGCACCCCATTTAGCCCATGTGCCTCTTGATCCCCAACTGGACAGTTGAGATAATAAAAGCACTTACTTTATAGGGTAATGATGAGCACCCAATGAGTCATTACACATAAAGTTCTTAGGACAACGGCTGGCTTTAAGCAAGTGCTTGATCCATATTATCAGGAGGATTTACAACAAAGTAGGATGCTTAGCTTCTGTGGACAGATGTTTCATTTTCAAATTTTCTTTCAGGCTCAATAACTGGGCTGCAACAGAGCAGAGGCGGGGGAATGTTTATCGATACAATAAATTCACTAGCTATAGTGTTGACTATTTTTAAAGCGAATACAGGTTACCCCCAGGGATATTTCTCTAACAGAAAGGGCAGTGAGGGCTGGAGCCCAATGATACTGGCTCTCAAGAGCTAATTTTGTGCCTCTCTTCCAACTCTGTATTGAGTGACCTCACACTGGTAGCTTGAAATTGGCAATGGCAAGAGTATTTACACCACAGACATTGGCAAATGCTACCAATCAGAACTTGTTTTTCCAGAGAGCAAGCTTAGCCCACCCACTAGAGAGAAGTGAAACTCAGATCCATCCCACAGCTTTAGTTAGCCATTTGGATGTTGGACATGAACAGATTCTTTCAGACTTGTCTTTAACCAATGTATGGTGAACACTGATGTCGAAGAACAACACTAAAGCATAAGAACTAGAACAGTACTTGGCACACAGTAGGTGCCATGAATATGTGTTAAATAAATGGCAAGTAGTTAAGAGTGTAAACTCTTAATAATAATAATAAATAATAATAATAATAATAATAATAATAACAACAACAACAACATTTAATGAGACATTATTATGTGTCAGGCTCTGCTCTAAGCACTTTACATCCATCATGTCATTTAAACCTCACATCTAATATATGAGACTGGGATGACTATTTTCTCCCATTTTATGGAAGGAGAAATTGGGTTGCAGACAATTTAAGTAGCTTGCTTTGGGTCACTAATGCATAAGAGGCAGAGCTGGGATGCAAATCCAGGCAGAGAGACTTTGGATCTAAACTGCTGAAAGGTTCCACTACTGATCCCTGTGTCTGCACTTACTGACCAATGACTGTAGGTAAGTTTATCACCCCTGCCCCCATGACTCAGTGGATCTGAGCAAAATGGAGGTAATAAAGGCATCTACTCCTTAGGGTTATTGCAAGGATTAAATGAGAACAGATAATAATTGCTAATTGCTATGCTTTAAATGTTTGTCCTTTCCAAAACTCCTGTTGAAATTTGTCATTGCAATAGTATTAAGAGGTGAGACTTTTCAGAGCTAATTAGGCCACGAGGGCTCCACTGTCATGGGTGGCAAGTTCAACTGTCTCTTCCCTCTTTCTTGCCCTCTGCCATGGGATGATGCAGCAAGATGGCCCTCGCCAGATGCCAGCCCCTCAGTCTTGGACTTCCCAGCCTCCAGAACTGTGAGCTGATACATTTCTGCTCATTATAAATTACCTAGCCTGTGGTATTCTGCTATATCAGCACAAAACAGATTAAGACACTAATGTTTACTGAGTGCTTTTATCTACCAGGCACTGTCGTATGTGTTTTAGGTGAATTAACTCATTGAATCTTCACAACCACTATTATCATCCCTATGTTACAGATGCAAAAACTGAGGCATAGAGAGGTTAGGTAACTTACCAAAGGTCACAAAACTCATATGCACCAGAGCAACAATCCTTCCAAGGCAGTCTACACTCTGGAATCATCCTGGCTGCCCACAATGAATGCCCAATAAATGGTAATAATTGTTAGGAAATACAGTTGTTAGAACAATTACATACAGGTCTCTCTTCTGCTGTGTGCAGAAAAAGTACTGTTTCCTTGCCTAAAATATCTCTAGGCTTTGACGCCTCTATTCTCCAAATACTCACCAAAAATGCATTTCCTAATGTCTTTAGTGCTAGCTAGAGCACTTCTCCATAAACCTGCTGAGAAAATAGAAATAAAACTAAAACATTCTCCATCACATGACTGTTACACTTGGTACTCAAAGCACCAACTGACTTGTGTAAAGTGCTATGTGAATCCGCATTGAGAAGGAAGATCACTCTTTCATTTAATAAATTTTTTATAAAGCAATTATTGGGCATAATGCACTCTTCTAGCAGTTGGAATACAGCAGGTAAACAAGACAGGGTCCCTGTCATTATGAACATTCTCTTCAATGGATGAAGCCAGCCAGACACTGTAGATCAGGTACTCCAAGACCAGCTCAAGCTCTCTTCCATAATTGCCACTTCTCTGCATAATGGCAGGAAGGACAAATATTTCCCAGCCTCCCTTCGGCTAGGGGGAGGCCAAGCTCTGGCCCATGCAGATTGCTAAGGGCATTTCTGGAAGGTGCTCACTCTTCTACTAAAAAGGAGTGAACCATCTGACACAGCAGTCACCTTATAATGTACAGGAGTCAGCATGAGGATGAATGTTATTGTGCTAAGGATGGAGGAGCAGGAATCCAGAATAACCTGAGTTCTTACCCTCAGTGTTGCACAGCTAAACCAATGTCATCAGCTGCCTATCTCTCTCTTTTTGTTTTATAAGAAAATTAAAGCCATATGTCCTCAAGCCACTGTGGTTGGTAGTGACCTGTAGCCAAACACATGTGTATCTGACATAGGGAGACATAACGAACAAGTCATCAAAGACACATAGATATACCCTTTTGGATGGCTACTGATAAAAAACAAACAAACAAACAAAAAACCCAGAAAATAAGTGTTGGAGAGGATATAGAGAAATTGGAACCCCTGTGCACTGTTGGTGGGAATGTAAAGTGCTATAGATGCTATGTAAAACAGTATGGTGGCTCCTCAAAAAATTAAAAATACAATTAACATGTGTAGAGCTAGGGCTGGGTCTGGAGCTCACAGACCCCTGTAGCCCGTTGTCCAGACCGGATCACAAACCCTTCACACAGTAACAGGAAAAAAGGTCCTTGGAGCCGTAGATGAAGAAAGAATAGTCTTTATTCAGCACACACACATCTAAGAGGTAGGCAGTCCAAAGAGAAACTCAGAACCTCAACTGCTACTGGCAAAGTCCAAAGAAAAACTGAGCTGCTGCCAGCAAAGTAAACATGCTCTATTTTTAGACATGAACTCTCTGCAGGCCATGCTGCTTCACAAACTCTGAAGAACACACAATAGCAACAAACTAAAAAGGACATTGGTGCAAATGTGCACTAACTCCACCCACACAAAACTTGTTTACAAGGAATGTGCTGCACTACCCCCAACTGGACCCTAGGCAAGGGGGCCTGACTACACTATTCTATTTTCCTCACAACATGTGATCCAGCAATTTTACTTCTGGGTATGTACCCCAAAGAACTGAAAGCAGGGTCGCAGAGAGATACTTGTACACCCATGTTCATAGCAGCATTATTCTCAATAGCTAAAAGGTGGAAGCAACCCAAGTATCCATCAATGGATGAACTGATAAATAAAATGTGGTGTCTACATACAGCAAAATATTATTTAGCCTTTAAAAGGAAGGAAATTCTGCAATATGCTACAACATGGATAAACCTTAATGACATGCTAAATGAAATAAGCCAATCACAGAAAGACAAATACTGTATGATTCTACTTCTGTGAGATGCTTAGAGTAGTCAAAATCATGGAAAGTAGAATGTCAGTTGCCAGGGGCTGGGAGAGGGGGCAATGGGGAATTATTGTTTAATGGGGATAGAGTTTTGGTTTTATAAGACGAAAAGAGTTATGGAGGTGGATGGTGGTGATGGCTGCACATTATGAATGCATTTAATACTACTGAACTGTACACTTTAAAATTATTAAGAGGATAAATTTTATGTTACATACATTTTACAACAATTGGAAAAAAAAAATCACCCCCCAGTGGGTAAGGGCAAAAAAAAAAAAAAAAAGACTCAAGACCATTTCATTACACTGAAGGACATAATCTGAGTAATGTTATAGAGTCACTGAGTCAGAGTGTCCCACGCCCAAGATCAGATTTGGCTAGGAAACAGTGGGAGGGGTAGGAAAAGTTATAGGCCACTGGAGGTAGGCTTGATGATGTGGATGGCTCCTTCTGTCCAGACCAGCCTTGTGGGCAAGACCCCCTTCTTCCTACCTCATTCTCCTCCCCTGAAAATGGCTCCTCCATTCACCTGGTTGCTGAAGCTGGGACCTTAGATGTTGTCTCTGATTCTTCCTTTTCCCTTACTCTCCACATCCAATCCAGCTTTAATTCTTCTCTGTTCCAGCTCCAGGTTTCAAGAATCCATCCACTTCACTCCATATCCACTGCCAGCACCCAACCCCAAGCTGCCACACCATCTCTCACCAGGAACATTAGCTCCTCAACTGCTCCCCAGCTTCCAAACTTACATGCTCACCACTCCTCCATGCTCGCCGAGACAGTGAGAGTTCTTTTACAATATAAATTGAATCATGTCACTGCTTTAATTAAACACTCTCACTGACTTCCCATTGCACTTGGAACACAAGCTAAACTTCTTCTGTGTCCTCCAAGGTCCTATGTGATCTGAGTCCTGCCTACATCTCCAGCTCCATCTCCTATACCCTCACTCAAGAGGCTCCAACCTCATTGGTCTCGCCGTTTCTACACTAAGACAAGCAGGGTCCTGCCTCAGGGTCTGTTTGCCATTCCCTCGGCCCACAGTGTTTTTCCCTCAGATAGCTGCATGGCTTACTTTTCATCAGGTCTCTGCTCAAATGTCACCTGCTCAGAGAGGCTCTGACCAGCAACTCAAAATAATACTGTGATCACTCTCTATCCTCTTACCATGATTTGTTTTTTACCATAGCACTTACCATGTTCCGACATCACACTATATATTTATTCGCATGTTTGTTCATTCATCATCTCCTTCTCTGGAGTGTAAGCTCCATTAGGGAATGGGCACTGTCTGTTCTGCTCATGCATAAATTCCTGCATTTAGAATAGCATCAGGCTCATACTGTGTCTCAAAATTATTTGTTGAATAAATGAATATTTAAGTAAACTTGAGTTCCCATCACATGCTGGGCACTTAGCTGAGTGTTTTATTTGTGGATTTCATGCAACTCTCATGTCCACACTTTGAGGTAAGTACTCTCCTGATGAGAAAACTGAGGCTCAGATAATGTAAATGACTTGCCCACGCTGACATGATTGGTCCCATGTAGGCATGCCTTCAGACCCCTGAGTGCTGAGAAGATTATGATGCCACAAGTAAAAGTGATACCAATGTGTAAGTTAACCAAGTTCTGATTTACTCAGTATGACTTTTTTGTTTTTGGCTTTTGATGGAGATGTTTCTTTTTTTAAATCAGTTGGCCCTCTATATCCATGGGTTCTGCATCTGTGGATTCATCCAATCATGGATCAAAAATATTAGGGAAAAAAAATCACTAAAAAATAACGATACAACAATAAAAATAATATAAATTAAAAAAGCAATATAGCATAACAACTATTTATATAGCATTTACATTGTATTAGGTATTATAAAGTAACCTAGAGATGATTTAAAGTATACAGGAGGAATTTCATAGGTTATATGCAAATACTACATCATTTTATACAAGGAACTTGAGAATCCATGGATTTTGGTACCTGTGGAGGGTCCTGGAGCCAGTCCCCCACAGATACCAAGGGGCAACTGTATCCTAGTCTTTGAAAAAAAAAGTGCATGTCTCTTGCCTTGCTGGTGCCCAAAACACATCCTGAATCTACTTACTGGAACATGCAGCCCTGGATTTTAGCTGCTGTAACAAACTGCCTCAGGAATCTTCCACATTAAGGAGGCCCTTGAGAGAAAATTAAGACTCAGAAGGAGGAACATACCATTCCTCCTTCTGGAAGAACTCAAGGCCTTTTCTTTTCTTCCAGAAATTTAGGCGCTGGGCAGAGCTAGACCCCCAAACTCCTCCCTCCTCCCCACATCCCACCCCCATTTAATACTGTCTGACCCCAGTACTGACCTCTCAGGCAGGTCAGGTCTCTCTCAGGCTCAGATCTGACCAGTCTTCCTTCTCAAATTTGCTTCCAAAGTGGGTGGTGGGGATGTAGGCCCTTAGTGCAGGGTAGCTGGCATGGTGAGGGGTGAACTCAAACCAAGTCTCTGGGGAGGCAATACAAGGGTGAGTTCCCAGCATAGAATCTGACATGTTGCAGGTGCTCAGAAAAACAAGACAAAACAAAACTATTGAATGGGGAATTACAACCAAGATGCTAGAATGTGAGAGATGGACTGTGTGGTCCCAGAAGAAATTTGGGGTTCTCATCCCCAGACCTTTGAGAGTCTTTATTCTTTCAGTGGCATTTCTTTACTTCCACAGCTGCCTGTTTCCAATATTTCCCAAAACTTGAACCCTCACCTCCGTCTTTCTCCTCCAGTTCATCAGAGCTGCAACTCCACAGAATCTGGGAGTGCAGGGAAAAAGTGTAACCATACTAAAACATAGAGTTTTATCTGTGGGTATGAACTTAATGTATAGTTCTAATATGAGTCACTAGAATATATTTCAGGGAAGGAAATCACATGATCAAATTTTCATCCTGAAAACTTCCATCAGGAAGGATAGAAGGAGGTGATGGCTTGGGACAGGGAGGCCAGTGAGGAACTAATTACAGGAGTCCTCCAAGGAGACTGATCCAGGGGTGATGAAGAAGAGGACAATGGATTAAAATAAGGAGAGGGGGGCCGGCCCGGTGGCGCACTGCTACAGTGCGCCGCCTGGGGGCGCGGCGGCCCCCCCGCCGGGGGGGGGGGGCCCCCCCGCCGAGGGTTGGGATCCCACATACAGACCAGCTGCTCACTGGCTGAGCGAGGTGCGGGAGCAACACCAAGGGTTGCGATCCCGTTGCCGGTCCTGGTCCGGTACGAGCGCGACACTGAGGGTTACGATCCGTTGCTGGTCACGAAAAAAAAAGACAAAAAGGAAAAAACAAAAAATAAGGAGAGGGGGGCCGGCCCGGTGGCGCACTGCTACAGTGCGCCGCCTGGGGGCGCGGCGGCCCCCCCGCCGGGGGGGGGGGGCCCCCCCGCCGAGGGTTGGGATCCCACATACAGACCAGCTGCTCACTGGCTGAGCGAGGTGCGGGAGCAACACCAAGGGTTGCGATCCCGTTGCCGGTCCTGGTCCGGTACGAGCGCGACACTGAGGGTTGCGATCCGTTGCTGGTCACGAAAAAAAAAGACAAAAAGGAAAAAACAAAAAATAAGGAGAGGGGACTTACTGGTCTTGGGAAGGATTGGATTTGAGGGCTTATGGAAAGGAGTGAGTCAGCTCTATCCACTCTGATGGGAAAATAGCACAAGGATCCGTACTGGGAAGAGAAAGATGAAAACATTCATGCTGGGGACTTCTGAGCTCTGAGATGCCAGATATCCAAGCACCGGGAACATTGCCTGATGCATAGTGAGAAACCAGGACATGTCTGTTGAATAAACGAACTCATTTTATGTTTAGGAAACTGGGTCAGGAAGTCTGCATCTTAGGAGAGAGATGGGGGCTCAAAAGAGAAATTGGGAAGTTAGGAAAGACACCAGTATTTGGGTGGTAATTGGAATCATGGAGGAAGGTGACATGTAAAAAGTAAGAGAGCCCCCATCCCTCAAACACCCCTTACTACAACTTCTTATATACATGCAAAACAAGTCTGGTTCCTTCTGGGATTTCCCTTTATTCTTCTCTAAGCTGAGCATCCTGTTCCCTGCACTCGCTCCTCTATGACGCTTCACTCCTCCTGGGCTCCCCAAAGTTCCCTTTGGGGTCAGGGAAACATCCTCACATTTACTCGGTGCTGTTCAACCCCTTACTACCTCCCCCGCCCTCCAAGTTTTTGCTTACTCTGGGCTTTTTCTTCTGCCAAGCAGTTTTTGGAGGTCATTGTTGATGGCCACAAATACTGGGCAGGGCAGTGTCCCTTCCACATGCTTCTTCATGCTGGACAAACAGGAGTCCTGCAGCTTTGGGGAGAAGGTACCCAGATTAAGTGTGGTGGGGGCACATGTGTGCTATTTTGCTTCCCGACTCTGGGTGGGACCTTTGCATGTGGTCCAGCACTTTCTGGAATTTCCT
>NW_007747595.1:0-349 GCF_000696425.1 Galeopterus variegatus
CTAAGATCGGCTGGTCCAGATGGTCTACCGGGAGTAGAATAAAATCTGTCTTGCCTTTGTGTAAGAAGAGCTGGATCACAACATGGTTGGCCTGGTGGAGGGATCATCATCCTCCAGTGCTGTTCCCATGGAGGTGACAGGAATCCAGAAGGTGCTCCATGAGAATCAGTTAACCTATCACAGCCAGATTCTCCTCTTTCATTGGTCATCTGATGGTCCAGAGTATTCTCTGGGACTCTTGAGCCTCTTCCTCCTCCTCGCCCTGGAGTCAAAGTTGAGAGTCTGAGGGGAGAGAGAAAAGCTCTCGTTTCGGATGAAGGTCGACCCAGTGGTGAGGGGCCATATGGGG
>NW_007747595.1:3682-3913 GCF_000696425.1 Galeopterus variegatus
ATTTTTTGTGTGTGTGACCTGTAAGGGGATCGCAACCCTTCTCTTGGTGTTGCCCGCACTGCACTCAGCCAGTGAGCGCACTGGCCATTCCTATATAGGATCCAAACCCGCTGCTGGAGCATCGCTTTCCTCCCAGTGAGGCACCCTCCCGAGTGCTCCGCGGGGCTGGCCTACAAAGTTCAGTCTTTTAAGAATGGCCCTCTGGCCTGGTGGCGCACTGCGATAGTGCGC
>NW_007747595.1:5717-6403 GCF_000696425.1 Galeopterus variegatus
GCTATCTACAATAGAGCAAATGTTCTAAGCAGTTATGCAGAATGACTGTTTATAGAAAACTGAGGAAGAATATTTTCTGTTAATATGTTTTGATGTTCTAGGTACATAGTATATATTTAAGATACACAAGGAAAACTGATCTCTAAATATATTTGATGTGCTGAAATATGAATAACAATAATGTTTCCCACTATCCAAATATATTATCAAAGATGACCCAAAGTCCATGTTGAGACAGTCAAAAACAGAACGTTACAATGTTATCTAAGTAAAGTGATCTCAACATTGACAGTATAGTCCAATCAGAAAAGATCATGCATTTTGGGCCAGCCAGTGGCTCACTGAAGAGAGTGTAGCACTGGTAGCACTGAGGCTGCGGGTTCGGAATTGTCCAATCCTACTTCCTTAAGAGTTTCCTCCATGTTTTCTTCTAGTATTTTTACAGTTTGGGTCTTAAATATAAGTCTTTCATCTATTTGAGTTGACTTGGGGATACAGCAAGAGATAAATGTCTAGATTCATTCCTCTAATTGTGGATGTCCAGCTTTTCCATCACTACTTATTGAATAGGCAGTCTTTTCCCCACTACATGCTCCTGTTGCCCTTATCAAATATCAGTTGGCTGCAACTACATGGGTCAATTTCTGGGTTCTCTATTTAGTTTCATTGGTCTGAGTATCTGTTTT
>NW_007747595.1:12121-12639 GCF_000696425.1 Galeopterus variegatus
TATAACTTGGAAGCTGACTTATAAGGTTTTCATTTGAAGCTTTTATCTGCCAAGAGCCAACGTGAAAAATTTTGCTTTTCAAAAATCTCTTGTGTTCTTCGTGTTTTGAAAATATACCAACAAATTGAAGAAACTCATAGTAAATAAAACACTGACTATTCAAATTGTTACCCTGGTATTACATTATTTTCTTATTAAAGACAGNATTTTGAAAAATTGAAAATTCTAACAATAACAAAAATCAAATACTGCAAAGAGAAGCATAAAGGCAGAGAGTTCAAGCTACTGTAACATAGATGGGTTAATGTTTTGAAACCTCTCAAGTCCTTAGGTAGTTAAAATAGTATTAAGCATAAAAGAGGTGTATTCCTTTCAAATAGTCTCTCTACTGGCTTTTTAGGAAACCAAGTAACTGCTAAATGGCTGAGTCATCAGAAGGATTGTCCGTATTTACAACTTGGAAGCTGATTTATAAGGTTTTCATTTGAAGCTTTTATCTGCCAAGAGCTAACATTGTG
>NW_007747596.1:0-317 GCF_000696425.1 Galeopterus variegatus
TTGCCTTAGCATCTATAGGGGAAAAAAGAGAACAGACTGACTGCCTGCTAATTGCCCCCAGCGCTCTGAGTCTATGTTTCTCAGGTCATGCTGGGCTTGGGGAAGGGGATTGTAGTCACTATTTGTTGTCACAGAAATCAGGTTGAGTCCAGGGAGAAATGACCATACCTGACTACCTTCTGTTGCCACGTTCTGGAAAACATCAGAACGTCTCCTCCTGATTGGTAAGAGTATAATGGCATCCTGGCACTCTGGTGTTTATTTATTTCTACAGCCTTCCAGAGTTCTCCTGTGGGTGTTTCTTAGGTAAATTCCAT
>NW_007747596.1:5901-6254 GCF_000696425.1 Galeopterus variegatus
ATAAAAATTATATACATTCAAGGAGTACAATATGTTGTTTTGATGTATGTATACATTTTGACATGATCACCATGATCAAACTATGTAATGTATCCATCTCCTCATGTAGTTAGCCTGTGTGTGTGTTGCGGTGGAGAAAAGGTGATAGAATTGAGAGTTACATGGAACAAGAACAGATCCTGAATACCCAAGGCAATCCTGAGAACTTAAATAAATAAATAAATAAATAAAGTCAGAGGTATTGCACTACCTGACTTCAAATTATACTACAAAACTATAATTACCAAAACAACATGCCACTGGTATAAAAATGGACAGAGGGACCAATGAAACAGAATAGAGAACTCAGAAAT
>NW_007747596.1:11903-12325 GCF_000696425.1 Galeopterus variegatus
GTGAATAGTGCAGAGGCTTGGGCTGTGTGTGTCTCTCTGAGCATTTCTTGGCATCCTTTGTTATCTCTAAGGGTTCGTGAGTTTCGTGTCTGTGTGGGTGCACCCACCTGTATGTGTGGTGACACAGTCTATGTGATTTTGTATGTTTTTTGGGGGAGTTGTGAGTGTATGCTCTTTAAAATCTGGATTACTTTCCTTTGTGCCTATTTTCCCTGGTAGCACCTTTGTTTCCATGATAAATGGAAGTGGTGAGAGCATGTTACACTTGCCACTGTGTAATGGAGACAAAAAAAGGGTTACTCAAAGCACCATGAATGTGGGCCAGCCCGGTGGCGCACTGGATAGTGCGCCGCTTGGGAACTGCGGCGGCACTCCCGCCCGAGGGTTCGGATCCCACATACAGACTGGTTCCCGCTCGCTGG
>NW_007747597.1:0-620 GCF_000696425.1 Galeopterus variegatus
TTTGCTAATATTTTGTTTAGGATTTCTGTATCTGCATTTCACAAGTTGAAATGGTCTGTCATCTCATCTGTGTGTCTTAGGTTATGCTGACATTGTAAAAGGAACTGGGAGGCTGGACATCTCTCCCTACTTTGTGAAATAGGATATTAGCTTAAAATGCATTAGTTCATAAAGGCTTCAAGTAACTTTTCCATAAAATCATTTGATCTTGGCATCACTTTTATGTGGTTCTTTGAAATTTTTTTCATTACTTCCTTGGTGATTGGTCTATTCAATTTTTTAAAATCTTTTCCTTTATTAATTTTGATCACTTACGTTGTCATAAAATTATCCTTTTATCCAGATTTTCAAATTTATTACTATAGCATGTCCATCACAGGCTCACAATTTTAAAATTTTTCTTGGAAACTATGCATATGCTTTGTAATCGTATTTTGTTCATTTCTGTTGGTCTCCCCTCCTTTTTCCTTTAATTTATCTTTACTGAAGGATGTCTTTCCTACTGGTCCTTTCAAAGGACTAATTCTTAGAAGTAGTGAAGACATCTATTGCTCTTTTTGGTTTGCTTTCCAATGCATTTATTTCTGCCTTAGGTACTTTTTTCTCCTGTTTTTGTTATT
>NW_007747597.1:3375-4053 GCF_000696425.1 Galeopterus variegatus
GATAAGTCTTTCTTATGACATGTTTTGTTTTGCCTTTTCTATAAGGATCCTTATGTTTTTCCTTTTCTTGCTTTCCAGTCAAGTTATCTGCACTTTCTTTTCCTCCTTAATAAACCAGAGGTTACACATCCTACTCTACATTACCGGTGACTATGCAAAGAATTTCTCAAAGTGATATCTGAGCCTATATTTTCTGTCTTCATCCATTCCCAGAATGACACTGCATCTAATGCCTCTTTCTTGTGCAGGGTGAGGTTCTGGGAATGCTCAGAGTGAGTGATTGTTTGGGGGACATTATATATGATCTCTTTCAAGATTATTTTTAGCACTTGCTTTATTTCAAACTCCTAACAGCCATTATTGAGATTTAACTTAATGTTATCCTGGCCTTGTGGCCCGAGCGTCAGTTCTTTCCTCAGCATGATCTTTCCCACCAGTCCTGCAGCCCCTCGCTTGCTCCTGTCTGGAGCACCACTCTACTGCAACACTATACCTTTTAGTCTGCTGAAAGACCATGTGCTCTCCAGCCTCCAGGCCTTGGCACAGGCAGACCCCAGGCCTTTCATATTCTCTCTAACCCTTGATGATGCTGATTTTCACCACTCTTCAGATCCCATTTTTAGGTAACACTTCTTTAAAATAAAACCACGTAACTCTCCAGACCCCCCACCCCCACCC
>NW_007747597.1:5863-6624 GCF_000696425.1 Galeopterus variegatus
CAGGGGAAACATACTGCCCAAACATTGCTTTAGTAAATGCGATAGGTCTCCTTCCTTCAGCGACTGCTGCAGGTGCTGTCTGGCCTCTGTAGTCTGGCTGGAATCGGAGAGGAAAGGCACATGAGACTGGAGTGTCTACCCACCTTCTCCGGCCCGTACCATTGCTCAAGACTCTACCAATCCATGTATGGAGAGGTAAGGACAGATACAGAGTGAGATCGGCTCAGGGCTGACTTTGTGTAGGATCCCAGCCTTGGACGATGGGCAGAAGATCAACTGGTCCAGAGAGGCAATCTGGAATATTTTGGTTCAAAATGCTCTCCTTATACATCTCTACCATTCCAAATCCTGCCCAATGCTCTGTAGCACTGTTTTTGAAACTTTTAAAGTCTTGATTTATAGTAAAAACTTACATTGCACATCACAGTACACATCACATAAACACACATAAGATGAATGTGTGTATGTTTATGAACATATAAATATATATAACTAAAAACAAAAGTTTGATAAAGCAATACCCTTATAGTATAATAAAGTAAAAACATGAAAAGGAGAATATAATATGTGATTTTGCTAAGAATCGGATTTATTCTAATGCACGCTATTCTTTTTTTATTAAGAAAAAAAAGTTGGTCTCAACCCACTAAATTGATTTTCAGTCCTCTAGTGGGTCATTTTTGAGAACCACTATTTTAACATTTTTTGTTTTTTACATCAATTTCTTATGGGATATTTGCTTTGATTCCTCACTCAGTTCC
>NW_007747597.1:12073-12325 GCF_000696425.1 Galeopterus variegatus
AACTGCAGGGAGGCTCCTTGTGCCAGCCCAGTCTGCCTCTGCAATTTTTGGACAACACAAAAGTGATTGGGAGGACAGGAAAGTAATGGATATTACTCGGTGCCTGCAACGCACCTGCCGGGAACCATCCTGCCATCAGTCCAGTAAATATTATCATATCCATTTTACAGGCAAAGAAAGTCACTGCACAAAAGTTCAGCGAACACCTACTATGCGTTACACTTGGTGACCTTGGGTCACAGCCAATCACTG
>NW_007747598.1:0-12324 GCF_000696425.1 Galeopterus variegatus
TTCTCACTTATTTGTCGGAGTTAAAAATAAATTTAAAAATACATAAACAACCTGGAGGGGGGGAGAGGGAAGAAGACACAACAATCACAACTCCTTGAAGCTGATACAAGCGAACAGATATGAGGTTGTTGGGAGGGAGGGGGGGAGGGGGGAGGGACGGAGTTTTCGGTAACTGGCCACAATAGTCAACCACATTGTATATTGACAAAATAAAATAAAATTTTTTTAAAATAGAGTAGGACAGAGATCTTTTACTTTGATTTTTGAATATTTAATAATATAAATAATTTAGGGCAATAATTTAATGTGGTGAGCATTATTATAGAAGTGTGTTTGAAGTATGGTGCTGATACCAAAATGAAAGCACAGAACTCTACTTGGGTAGGATGGACAAAAAAGGAATGCCACAGAGATAAGGTGACACTGAGCTAGACCTTGAAAGATGAACCACTGGAGTAAAGGATGGTGTCATCCTACAGAGAGAGGGACCATGAGCTCAGGGGCATGGACAAGAATTTATTCATCCAATATACATTTGTAGAGTGCCTACTCTGAGATCAGGACTGTTCTAGGTGCTGGTGGTAGAGGTGTTGTGGCTACCATAAAGACAAACCTACCAAAGTCCCTGCCCTTGTGGCAATTCTATTCTAGTCTGTCTAGACAGAAAATATACAAATGAATAAATAAAGTGCACAGTGTGATAACAAGTGTTATTGGGGAAGATAATGCAGGAAAGAGGGATGGAAAAGGCTGTGGTGGGAACGGGGTTTCCTGCTTTCACTGAGTTGTGAGAGAAGGTCTCACTAGAAGGCATCGTCAGTGGGGAGTTTGAGGAGCTGAGACAACCAGCCACAGGGGCCATCAGAGAAAGGACATTCCCAGCACAGGAGCAGCAGGTGCAGTGGACCCAATGGAGGCTGAGCTTGACATGTCCAAGGACAGCCAGGAGTACATTGCAGCTATTCTACTGAGAAAAGACCCTGGGGACAAGAGTGCAAGCAGGAAGTCCAGTTGGGAGGCTACTGCACTTGCAGCATTGGCTGACGGCCTCAGGGACTGGGTACGTGGGGACTGGGTCATCAAACACAGGTCTGGGAAAACAGCATTTCAACATCATGGACCTTTCTGGTAGAGGTAGCAGCACCCTAATTCCCTCTGACAGATCCATCTAGGGTAAGAGTACAAATAAATGTCCACATACTACATGCCTGAGTATTTCAAAGTTATCAAGCAATCTCATAAACTGTTCAATAAAATAGGTACTATCCTCCTACCTTCATAGTGACCTGGAAGGCCAAGTTCAAATTTAGAATCCTCTGACTGCTCAGATTTGCTTGCCAAAATAGAGCAACATGTGGAGAGCAGGCTCTTAGCTTATGGATGATTGCTACCTTCAGTCTGTCATCCACTTGTCTCCCTGTCCCCGACTCTGTCTTTCACTGTGAGAGGCTTTTTGCACACGTGTGAGCATATATCACAACTCTCACATTGGAGATCACTAGACAACAACCTCTATATTTCTTAAGGCTTTGGCACACAATCTCCCCTCAAGGGTGCAGGTCCAGGGAACTTAGGCAAGGAAGTCCAGGGTCTCTGCTACGAAGATGATGTCCAAAGGGAGGGTGCAAGTTCTGGTAGGTATGTACCAATGGCTTGTGGCCTCTTTATCCCATGGGAAGACATGTGGCAGGAGAAGGGGTAGAGTGAAGACCTCTAAGACATGTGGCCCAGGACAAGGATGCTTCTTGCATGGGCTTAAGAATGGTACTGCCCTTCTTAATCAGGTTGGATGAGCTTAGGTCATTGCTCTTTACCCAAGGGAAGTGGGATACTGTTTTTGATGTCCCTACCAAGAAGGCACACAGTAGGGTATCTAGGATTGCTAGGAATTTGAATCATGAATGGAGGGGCTAAAGGAAAAGTCTTAGAGCCAGTTCATATTGGCCATAAGGTCTTGAAGAAGTTGTCTAATAATCCTTATTCCCTGGATTACTGGAGGTCCCACAGTTCCAGTATTTTCTCAGACTTCTTTGTTAAGCTTTTCCTTACATCCCATGAGCCCTCCTCAATGCATTATTTTTGAGACTTTAATTGTTCAGAGAGTGTTTCTATGTCTGTAACAAAGAACCCCTACAAGATGCAGGCCATGTTACAAAGAATTTCGTATGTTACATGAGCATCTGAATTTTAGTCTGTTGAAAATTGGAGGCTTTTAAATAGGAGAACACCCTTTTTTAGATGTCTCTGGAGATAAATAGAAGATGGACTGGAAGAGAAGAAAGTAATCTGACTTTCCTTTCTCCCCCAGAACTTTAAACAGTACTTTAAGCAGTGGTTTAAATCCACTGTGAAGCATAAGTTGAACTTCAACAAATAAAGAAAAAAACCCAGGGCAGGTTGGGGAGAAAGACCCCAGGAGACTGGATATGGGCAAATGAGTTCATTTTGGGGCAAGACTAAAGATCAAGGCTGAATCTCAGGAAATATAGATTTGCAGTGTAACATCAAACTCCAGTTCATCAGTTTTTGAGCAAGAAGGAGCCAACAGAGGTTCAATATGACCAAGTCATGCCTCATTCCTGTCTGCCCCAGCCTTCTCCAATTCAGTTTAGCTCACTGAACTGAAAGGTTTCAGCATCAAGGTGTATGTTGGGCGCCTTGGCCTCACTGCTAGTGTGATCTTAATGGGGTTGCCATAAACTGGGTATATGTGCCCTGATTCTACTTAGTTGTAGCTCATCCCTAACCCCTACCTCACCTCTTAGTCTCTTGCTGAAATCAGTATCTCAGATCACCTGTGTAGAACCTGGAACCGCTGTTTATCCCTTGTAAGGTTTTCCACTGAGAGACCATCTTCCTTGAGAGACACCCTTTATGGTAGACATCTGTTGTCTTTTCCTGTCCAGTATCCACTGCCCCTGTGCTAGTAACAGAATGACCATTCCTCCACTCATAGTTCCCATCACAGGGAGCTGACTTTGCCTCCAGCTTCAGGGTTTTATCTTTATCAAATGAGCAAGGAGACACCACTGAAGAGTTTTAAGTATATACCTATGAGGACAAAGTCAATGGCGGGGTGATGTGATGGGTTGTGCATTTGGGAAAAACCCACCCAGATGCAGTGCAAGCGAGAGATTTTATGCACGAAGACCAATTGGGCGACTACTGAGAGTTTTGATGAAAGAAATGGTAGCTCAGACTCTGGTATTGATGGAAAGTGAAGAGATATAGATAGACTCGAGTGACTTTTAAAATTAAAATCAATGGGCTGGTGGTGAAACAGATGAGGGGGGATAGAAGGTAAAAGAAGTGTCACAAATATTCTTAAGTCTGGGCTTTGTGCAAGTGATTGGATAAACAGTGACTTCACCAATAGAGTTGAGAATGAGAACCAGCTTCAGAGAAGGGATTTGTGAAGAGCATGGCTTCAGTCTGGAGTATTTTAAACATCTAAGAGGAAGCATTAAGAGGCAGTGGGATATACAAACATGGAATACCGAGGATGTGCCTGGTCTGCAGATATTAATTTGCCAGTCCATGTACAGATGGTGATTGGAACCAAAAATGTGCACAATATCAATGAGAAAAGAAAAAAGAGCCAGAGACCAAGCCAATAACCACTGCCTCTAGGATGCCTTTAGCAACTCTCTCTTTCCATCTTACATTTAAGCCACTGGCTTTCCTCCCTCTCAAAATGTACCCACCCATGACTTCTTCCTATTTAAACCCAATTTTTGACACTGCTAATTTCAGGGGGTGGTCCCTTGAGTTTATTAAATATTTTTCATGACACAATTATATCCATGTCTTGCATAGAAGTGGTCAAAGAGAGCTGTGAAGATGATGAGGCTAATTCTGTTTATTTTTTATTGGGTCTCCTAATGGACACACCAGGCATTTGTAATCCAAAACCCTATACTCTATGCTGATGAGACACTGCACCCCCTTCCCCAACTTCATGAAGCATCTCCAGTTTGGAGGATTACACATCAGGGCAGGATGATGTCTTGTGGACAAGGGTCCAGGACAGAGAGCAGCCTGGAAGCCACGGGCAAGATGGGGCAAGGGAACGTGGGGTCTCCTTGAAAGGTCTGTCAAGGAGAACAGAAGGCCAGCTTATTCTGTGTGGCAGCCAGGATAAGAGCAGGATCCATGACTCATCCCTGTTGTGTTGTCAGGCCAGCATGAGCCTGGTACAAAATAGGCTCAATAACTGTGTGTTGAATGACTCTATAGATGATGATGAAAGTATGGAGCCATGGTCAGGCTTAGGTCGTGGATGGTGAAGATGCCATTTGGGCATCTGTTTGTACATCTCCCTTCAGTGCTGCCTGGGTCACTGGCATCTGCATGGAGAACCCACCATGGTCTTGCCCCTGAAATCATGATGTCTGTGGACCTGCCTCCAGCCAGTCCCTCCTTCACTCTGTTCACCTCCAAGGAACATGAAGAGGCCAGAGTCAGACAGCAGGGACTCCAGGAAGACCCCAGAAAACAGGCAATCAATCAGGCAGTCAGAGGTAAGAACCGCTAATCATTTGCAGTCATTTTTGTCTTTCTCTGGGATCACCCAGAGCCTGACATCTGATCATGGAACCTGGAATTCTACATTGTGGGGCATGGACTGGAAGAATATTTGTTAAGCAATGCTATGGGGGTACCTCAAAAAGTTCATGGAAAAATGTAATTAAAAGATAATATGAATCTTTCCATGAGCTTTTTGAAGATCCTCGTGTATGCAATATGTTTTCTTACTAGCCCTTTTACCTCTCTGTTCACACAATCCTTGCTGCATACCAGCGTTCTTGCTGTCTTTGTTTAGAGAGGAGGAATCTGAGGCTCAGAGAGGCTGGACTGTCCAGATAACAAGCAACTGAGCTTGACTCGAACGCAGGCCCGCCCAATGCCACGGTCTGGGTTCTTTCCACTCAGCTTTGTAGCCTCTCTTTAGGGTCTTAGTGAGTGGGTCTCCCCTCCTATACACCCTCTGGTGGGTGTAAAGAGAATGCCTGACTAGGACCACTTCTTCCTAATTTATTATGAGGATACTTAGGGCCAAGTCTAAGTCAGGGTTAACACCACCCTCCCTCTTTCTACTGGGCTGTGCTGCTAGTGAATCAGGCCACAGTTCCCTACTGACATGCTTTCTAAACAATCATTCTTCCCTTTTGGTTTTTTAATTTGGGACCAATTTGCTTCTCTCTGCTTGATTAGGATGTGACACTTGCCTAGTCAAAATAAATGCAACGATAGTGAAGCTCCTCTTTGCAGAGTGGAGTGTATTTCAGTGTATGCAAAACTTCCCCAACCCTGTTTGGAATACAATATCCTCCTGGGACGAGCTAAGTCATACCACAATTCTAAGCTTGTTCTGATAAAAATGAGGGAGTTAGGAGTGTGGTCTGGGATTGTTCCCTCTGCTGAGTAGCTGGGAGCTGCTGAACCATCTATGGCCATCTCTATCTCCTAGTTCTGCTTGGGTGTTCTATGTGCCTGGGTTTCCACATCAGCTCCCTCTTCTTGATCCTACCAACATGCCTGGGTGGGCTGCAGGGACCATCGGCCCTGCTCAGATGGAGCCCTCTGCTGAACCTGCAGCCATCTCAACAACAACCAGAGCCATTGTTTCATCTGGTGTCTGCTGTGTAGGTTCCCCTCTCCAGGCTAGGTACTTTATATAAGTCATATAATTTAATTCCTTCAACAATCCTGTCCTTCACAAATACTTCTTCCACCTTTATTTATTTTTATTATTAGCATATTCATTATTACAAACCACAATTTTTCTTTATGCCTTTTACCTGACCTATCCCTCCCCAAATCCCCTCCCTCCCTCCCCCCCATTTCTAGCAAACTTAGGTTTGTTCTCTCCTTTTGAATGTTCAGCATATTATTGTGGTCTTGTCTTTCTTTCCTTCTTTCTTTCTTTCTGACTTTCTCTCTTTCTCACATTTCCTATGTGCTCGGCACTGTCCAAAGGATATAGCAATGAACCAAATGCAAAAATCCCTGCCCTTATGGAGTACAAGTTCTTGGGTGGAGGGAACAACTCTTTAAATGGGTACTATTGTTCCATTTTTAAAGAGAAAAATAAGGTTTAGAGAACTTTCATAACTTGGGAGCTCACACAGCTAATAAGTAGAGGAGATGAAATTCCAGCACTAGTTTCTGAGAACAAAGCCATGCTCGTTCTATTCAATCCTAGAACTTCCAGCTGATGGCAGGTCTTACTCCTAGAATTCTTATGATCCAGGGAGGTGAGTCTCAGGATGTAACACAGCTTGTGCCCAGGTGTGTGCAGCCAGCAAGTTCCCAGGAGAGGCTGACACCGGTTCTGACTGGCTTTAAAGGTCTTTCACTTAATCAGGCTACAGAGGGAGAAAAAGTGCAATATAGTAGCCCCCTTTATCTGTGGCAGAGGTCTGAAACTGCAGACAGCACCAAACCCTCTATATACTGTGTTTTTGTGATCTGATGACGGAGGCAGCTACTATCAGTAATGGGTGGGTAGAGTACACAGTGTGGAGACACTGGGCAAAGAGGTGATTCACATCCCTGGTGGGATGGATGGGGACAGCTTCGGATTTTGTCAGGCTACTTAGAATAGTGCACAATATGAAATTTATGAATTGTTATTTCTGGAATTTTCCATTTGATATTTTTGGACCTCAGTGGACTGCAGGTAACTGAAACAGCAGAAAACAAAACCATAGATAAGGGGGAACTGCTGTGATTCTACCCTATATATAAGAATGCCTACTACACTCCAGATATGGCTCTACCTGCTTTATTTGCTCCTCATAACTAACCTAGGGATATAGGTACTGTTATTATAATTTCCTTTTTACAGATGAGGAAACTAAGGGACTGAGTGTCTATGTAACTCTCCCAAAGTCACAGAGCCAGGGAGGGGAAGAAGAGCTGGGATGTGGATCCAGGCTGGCTGGTCTATTCCTCACCACCACGCATGCCCAGAGACTGCATGAAGATGAGACAAAAATCCATCCAGGGAGGAAGCCTGGACTTCCAAATGCCCCCAGGGCCATGCTACCATGTCACAGGCTCACTAGTTTGACAGGTCTTGCTATTGTAAAGAGCAAAAGAGGTGGGGACTAGGAAATTTGGTCTTGATGGGTGGCCAGGGGACTGGTGTTCTCAGCAAAGAAGAGAGCCATGCAGAGGTTCAGGGGCTTCCAAAAACACAAGCCAGAGGATCCCTCACTCCTTTTGACACTGGATATAGAAATGGTGGTCGCCCAACCAGGAACCAGCATCCTTCTCCTCCTGTGACTGGTGCTGCAACCGACCCAGTGGCTCTCCAGGCAGGAGCCCAGTGCAGAATGAAAAGGTAGAGAACCCTTGTTCAAAATTCTTAAGAATTTCAAGCCAGCAACAGCAGATCGTTAAACCAAGGGTAGGGCCCTTCTAAGTGCAGGGCCCTGTGGAACTGTACAGGCCACATGTGCATGAAGCCAGTCCTGCTCCCAAGTCTCCCTGAGCTGTCACAATGTCACCTCCTGTAACTCACTGTTTCCTCGTGATAATTCTGGGAACCAAGGATGATCATGTCCAGGTGCCATTTGCAAAAACTGAATCGCCAAGGCAAAGAATGACTTGACCAAATTAATGTTTGTGAGTCCCGGGACTCAAACCTAAATTTCTCTGATGCTAAAACCCATGTCTTTACAGACCCTGCCTCCTGCATGTAGCTCAGTGCTTCTGTGTCTAATCCAGAGAGTAGACAGTTTCATGTCTGGATTATAAAAAGTGGTCTGGACCAGTTAGACTCCTGCCTAGAGATGAATCAATACACACGTCGACAACTCACCAGTGTCACGAATATTCTCCCCAGAGAAGAAGCCCAGATGAAGATTCTAAGTAGCTTGGGCTACTTAAAAAACTGTGTGGTTGCTGCCAACCCAGCCTCAGGCCCAGGATGATACAGGGACTAGGACCTGCAACTCAACAAATGATCGAGAAGGCTCTCTCCTTGATAGCCAAGCACACCTACTCAAGGGAATAAAGGTTTTTATTTAATTACCATTTTTTTAATAAGGGGGATTAAAAGTAGAGCCCCTACCCCACACTCATTCACTCTTTTGCCTTATTTAGTCATTATCCAGAATTAGGAAGAGCTTTTGTTATATAGATTGTTTCTTTCCTGTGTGATGGGATAGATCTAGCCACATCCTTTTTGCAAAGTGCTTAGGACCACGGAGTCAGCCGTTACTGAGTCTAGGCTCTGCCCCTGTCTTAACAGATGTGTCAACCTGAGCAGGTATTAAACCCTTCCTATGCCTCAGTTTCTGCATCTGTTAAATGAGCATAATAAAAGAATGCCTACTTTGTAGGGCTGTTGTGACTATTACGTGCCTAGAATATTAGTAATGTGCTTCATGAATATTAACAATCAGTAGTAGAGCAACTGGCAGTAGTGCTAGTAAGTTGTCCTTATCTAATTCCTCTGCTCCCTCATTCAATTGTTCATTCATTTATTCAACATAAAGAAATACTGCTGCACACTTCCTGTGTGCCAGATCCATACCACAGTTTGGAGAAACAGAATGAGACAGAGGCACAAATCTAGGGGAACTCACACACTAGTCAGCAAGGGGAAGGTAAATATGGACTTAAATAATTTCACGACAAAGTTCACAGAGAACATGGAAACAGGAACCCAGGCTGGGTGAACCAAGGCAGGCTTCTTGGAAGAGGGAGCATCATCCTGGGCTTTTAGATTGACTAGTAAGTAGCTCCCTGGGTCACGTTGCTACTACTGGCCAATGAGAGCCACAGAAACGTCTTATAAACAGAAGTCTCTATAGTTTCCTGGCAGCATAGCTAAAATCCAAGGTAATCCACAGCTCTGAGTTTTACTTTTGCTTTTGAAAAGTGAAACAGGTTTTACTTTAGGTTTTGCTTTTGAAAGTAAAACAGGTATTTTTTCACATTGCAGAGGTGTACAGTTGGGACTTAGGCAGTAGATATTGTAAGCCGGGGCACTGGGATTTATGAGTAAGGGCTCATAGGCTCAGGGTCTGTCATGTGTCACAAGGCATTTTCCAAATGCTTAGCCCACAGGTTTATCATTTATCATTTAAGTGTCCCAGAATGACACCTACTGTACCCTTTGCTCTGTAGCAGAAGTTCTGGTGACTCTTTCTTCTTTCATGGCTGAGTACCAGCGCCCGCTTCCCATATCTGACTTAGAGGACACATCTGATTATTAGGATGGTCCTGTTTTCTTGCCACTAATTTGAGAAGCAGTGGACATGTGACCCAATTCTAGAGAACAGTCATGAACAGAAATCAGCTGGGAGGCTTCTGAGAACGGTTTCCCTTCTTATAAAAAGAGGCTCCAGGAAGTGATGTCATATCTTGTTTTTTTCAGGCTCTTGTTCTTCTGGACAGAATTGATTCTGGATGTGATGCCTAATATTGCTACACCTATTTCATGACCATGAGAAAAAGCTAGCCTGCATGGAAAACCAACATATCAACAGCAGAGGAAAAAGACAGGAATAACCAGTTCATCCAGTGACATCAATGAGCTACTGAATTACCAAACCTTGCAGCCACCCCACCTTCCAAACTTCTTCTCACATGCAATCACAAATTGTTCTCATGGTGCAAGCTAATAGGATCAGAGCTTTCTGTGATGTGTGGCCAAACACATCCTCTCTGAGTAAGCCCTAGTACGCTGGCTTTTGAAATCTAAGAGTTGGTCCTAATTATCACTGTCAAGAGAAACTAAGGAGGTTTCTCAAAAAAAAAAATGTAATTTCTAAGCCCTCTAGAAGTTCCTTGGTAAACTTAATTCTCTATTATTTCCCATGTTTTCATGTGACATCAATTGATGTTGGAGAGGCGGTAGATAATCCCTGCCTCTGACTCTGGCCAAATAGTTGACTTCATCACCTCTCTTTGCTGGCTAATAAAGATCCTAGGGCACATCACTGGCCAAAGACTGACTTGAGTTATGATCTTCTGGCTCTGTCAGGGCCATAACTCTGATCCAAACAAAGGGGCTAGAGTTTCAGGGGTCACTGGGGTTGTAGCCTAAGGATCTAAATAACCCTACAATATATCCCCTCAAAAGAAGAACACTGGTGTTCTGGGGAGCATTTTGGATATCACATGTGGGACCAGGGTAAGAATGAAATAGGAATGGATAGTGGAATGCTCAAGGAAACCTGGCACTTGGCCAAACCTATCTGGTGATGTTATAATAATTTCCTATTGGAAAAATTTGACTTTTTGTTAAAAAGTAACACATCTCTTAAATCAGAGGTGATCCAGGAGTGCAATTTTTATTCTCTGTAAATCTGTAAAAGAGCAACATGTACCCACATGGTCTGGAGGAGATAAAATGGAATTCAGTAAAAAAAATAAAATTTGAACCTTACCCATTAGTAAGTCCAGTATTAATGGAATGGGAGAGGGGGGCAGCAAAATAAAGACCATCATACCCCACAAACAAGCTCCCAGCTGGCCACACAACTGTAAGCAGGTGACTCAAGTAATGTGGCCTTTGGTTTACTCACCAAATATGGAGAGGCAGCACTTGACTTGTGGCCTGTGCTAGATTATGCTTCATGAACGTGGCTAAGACTGGAATTATGCAAAGCTTAACTGAAGATCAACTGCAAGTGTTTTGTAAACCATGAAACACTGTGTAAAACAAGACTGGTTTTAAACATAACATAAGCAAAAGCACAAACAAATAAAATAATTCTATAGTGCTCTTCCTACATGTGACTGTTATGTCATAGTTCCAAAGGGAAGATGGATTATCAAACTGTGCCATGACACGGTGCCAACTAATGACCAAGTATAATAAGCAGAGATGTCCTGTCTAGACACCTTCTGGATACCATGCATTGAGCTGAGTGCTTTATATGTGTTGCCTCTACTACCATGAACGACCTTGCAGGGAAAGCATTTTCAGACGAGGACACCGAGACTCAGGTTAAATAACTTCTTGAGGTCACATGATATGTAAGTGACAAAACCAGGGTGTGAACTCATCTATGTCCAGCTGCAAACCTCCTGTTCATATCTATACTGTGCTGTACTAACTTGAACATCAGATAAAAGAACTGGCTAGAACAGCTCTTTTATACATATTGGATTTTCAAGGCAGTCAAAAAAAATTGTTAAATCTGTCCTTCTGTCCATTTAATACCCTTCCTATTAGACGTTGTGCCAATGTTTGGGACAGGAAAAGAAAGAAAGAAAGAAAGAAGCATATGTATATGTGACCCATGGATATAAATTGTCTTTATGAGTAAGTTAGTGGCACAAATGGCACAGCAATATGACATAATCTACAGCCATTAACAGTGAAAATCATGTTTTAAAAACATGGGAAAATGGTAAGACATAAAGTGAGATAGAAAAAAAGAAAATATAACAAATGGTATGTACACTGAAATGGCTACAGTTATAAAAAAGTGTCTTCATAGAATAGAAAGTACAAAAATAGAGCTTGGACTTAGAGCAGGATCAACAAAGTAAGATCCACAGGCCAGATCTGACCGGTTGCCTGTTTCATACAGCCTGCAAATGCACACACGCTCTTTCATTGACGTAGAGCCTCTGATGGCTGTCACGCTACAAAGGGAGAGCAGGTGGCCTCTTGGCCAGAAAAGCTTAAAATATTTACTATCTGCCCTATACAGAAAAAGTTTGCTGAGCCCTGACTTAGAGGGGTGTGATTATGAATGTCTCCTACCCAAATTTTCAGTTTGTTAGTAATAGTAGATAAAGGGTCAGCCTATAGAAATTGTCTACTATTAACATTTTANATACTGTGTGATTCCACTCATATGAACTACCTAAAGTAGTCAAAATCATAAATGAAAAATAGATGGGCTGGCCTTAGTTCACTTTGTTAGAGCATGGTGCTGATAACACTAAGGTCAAGAGTTTGGATCCCGGTCCCCACTCCCCACCAAAAGAAAAAGAAAAGAAGAAAGAAAAGAAAGAAAAGAAAGAAAAGAAAGAAAAGAAAGAAAAGAAAGAAAAGAAAGAAAAGAAAGAAAAGAAAGAAAAGAAAGAAAAGAAAGAAAAGAAAGAAAAGAAAGAAAAGAAAGAAAAGAAAGAAAAGAAAGAAAAGAAAGAAAAGAAAGAAAAGAAAGAAAAGAAAGAAAAGAAAGAAAGAAAGAAAGAAAGAAAGAAAGAAAGAAAGAAAGAAAGAAAGAAAGAAAGAAAGAAAATAGGATGATGGTTGAAAAAGGCTGGGAGGAATGGAGAGTGGAAATCTGTGCTGTGGAAATACACTTCCAGTTTGGAAGTTAAAAAAGTTCTAGAAATCTGTTGAAC
>NW_007747599.1:0-8453 GCF_000696425.1 Galeopterus variegatus
TAAGGTAGGCATCCAGACATATTTGCAATCATGTTCAGTACATCTTCGGACAAAACATCTGCGAAAAAAACAACAGACCGTAAACTCTCTATTTATAATAACAAAGCTGCTTAAGAAGGTAAATTTTCTATTGTAGACTCAAAAGTGGCTCCAGAATGTGAATTTGGGATTCACAGTTAACCCAAGTCATTTTTTTGAGAAAATCTAACTCCTCTCTTTAAATCAATTGCTCTCTCATTAAAATCCCTTGAGCTTCTCAATTGCTTAGTAATGTGGGGATTTTTTAAAAATTTATTTTTGCTTTGTGATCTTTCAGAAAAGTAGTCTAGGAGCTCTGAGTCCGCAGGGAGCTGCACCATGAATCAGCCCCTTCTCAGAGCCATCGCCAGCCCCCTCTCGGCCCGTCCCCAGCGCGCACTCATTATGATGGCACAGTGAGGCATTTCAGTGTTCGCTGAGGCATCTGCTGCTGGCAATGGCCCCAATTATTCAGAAGATGGTGAATACATAGTATTTACACCAGTCCCATAAGAAAAAACAAAACAAAACAAAACGAAAACCTGCCCTGGTCGAGTTGCTAATGGTGTTCCCCTGTCCATCAATTAAACCGTTCGTATTTCCTTCTTATTGATTTCTGGTTCCCTTCTTGTAAATCTTTCTAGAGCAGGGCACCAGCAAACAGGCTCTTTCATATTTTTGCCAATCGTAGTACTATTTACATGCTATTTAACANACCGTGTATCCAAGTTAGATTCTAGAAGAAAGTCAATTATGGTGAAATAAATCCAAAAGAAAAAAGAAAGAAACATTGGTGAAATTTCAGAAAAAAATTAGAAAAAATAAAGCAGTGACAGTGATAATTCAATTCAAGATTTAATTCTTTGAAATCTATTTTAATTTTTGACATTAGAGAGTCTCAAACAGATAAAAATCCGAGCTTTCTTCAGGTGATCAATGTCCCCCTCACAATCACAACAAAAATACATAACCTAACCTAGCAATGTGTAGAAGCACGCTAATAGCCGGAACCACTCAAATAGAAAACACATTTTCTAAGTTCGAAAAAAGATGTATCAGAAAGAAATAGCTGCCTTGATTCTCAAAGCCCATCTATGAAAATAAATTTAAAATAAAATAAAATAAGAAGAATGCTAAACACGCTGACTGGAAATTGAAACAAAACTTGTGAAAGGAGCCTGAGTCCTGAGAGGAGGTGGCTGTGGCTTGTCACCACGCCGGGGCTGCGAGGTCTGAGCGGGAAGGGTGCCAGGCAGTGCCCAGGCCCTGGGAGACCTCGCAGCCCCGGCCGAGGATCTGAGTCCATTCCAGGAGCAGTGGGCACCAGGGAGGGCATTAAGAAGGAGCGTCCTGTGGCAAAATGTCACATGGGTCAGCTACTGGCAGCGTCTGAAGGTTGGAAAGTAAGAGTTAAACTTGGAGAACCACTGAGGAGACTGTTGTTTTGTGGTAGCTGGTGATTATTCTGACTTCAGCTAAGGCTGGTGCTGGGGACCGGAGAGGACTCAGTTTGGAGGTGAAAATAACGCCTTTCTGATGTGCTGGAAACAAGCAGATGGGACACTTGGAGAAATCAGGGGTGACGTCTAAGTACATGGCTGGAGCTTTTAGGTGGACAGTGGTGCCGCTTTGTGAGTTTAGAGAGACAAGGGTGATGTCTAAGCACTTACTTGTGTATGGGGCATTGTTGCTAGAGATACAGTCTCTGCTCTGTCCATGCTGTGTCTGAGATGCTACCAGGCATGCAGGTGGCAACGTCAGATGGTTGAAAGGTGGAGGAATCGGGAGTTCAGAGAGGGGATAAAGACCCAAACGACTATATAGTCTCCTTCATGACAGTATCTACTCGTCCAAATCCAACTTCCAGGAGGAGACGAAGGAAATCTACAGACAATACCTGTTGTTGCAAGCTCCTGTGATGAGTCTGTATTTGTTTGCCAGGCAAGTGTCTGGACACTTTGGTGGTAGCATGTAAGGTAGGCATCCAGACATATTTGCAATCATGTTCAGTACATCTTCGGACAAAACATCTGAGAAAAAAACAACAGACCGTAAATTCTCTATTTATAATAACAAATCTGCTTAAGAAGGTAAATTTTCTATTGTAGACTCAAAAGTGGCTCCAGAATGTGAATTTGGGATTCACAGTTAACCCAAGTCACTTTTTTGAGAAAATCTAACTCCTCTCTTTAAATCAATTGCTCTCTCATTAAAATCCCTTGAGCTTCTCGATTGCTTAGTAATGTGGGGATTTTTTAAAAATTTATTTTTGCTTTGTGATCTTTCAGAAAAGTAGTCTAGGAGCTCTGAGTCCGCAGGGAGCTGCACCATGAATCAGCCCCTTCTCAGAGCCATCGCCAGCCCCCTCTCGGCCCGTCCCCAGCGCGCATTCATTACAATGGCACAGTGAGGCATTTCAGTGTTCGCTGAGGCATCGGCAATGGCCCCAATTATTCAGAAGATGGTGAATACATAGAATTTACACCAGTCCCATAAGAAAAAACAAAACAAAACAAAACGAAAACCTGCCCTGGTCGAGTTGCTAATGGTGTTCCCCTGTCCATCAATTAAAACCTTCGTATTTCCTTCTTATTGATTTCTGGTTCCCTTCTTGTAAATCTTCCTAGAGCAGGGCCCCAGCAAACAGGCTCTTTCATATTTTTGCCAATCGTAGTACTATTTACATGCTATTTAACATCAAAGTGAGAGTGGCTTTGCTGTCTATTATGGTTTATATAAATCTTTGAATATAATGTCATAAAACTTTGATCAACTAGTTAGATACCAATGAAACTGAGATATTCAACAGAAAAAAAAAACAGGAAAGAATGCATTCCTCTTTCAAATCAGAGGGAAATGAGTCTCTTCATAAGGAATGTTCACTACACAATCTCAATGGGAGTGACTATGGGAAAAGTTAAATAAACCATGGACTGCAATTTACATCCAGTTAATGGAAGACTATGCATTTGCTTAAAAGATGAGCACAAATACAGTGCAGGAGAATGCTCAAGCCTGCCTTGAAATGCAGCAAGTAGTGTCCAATAGGAAAGAACCAAGTGACCCCAGCTATGCTGATGAACAAAGCCAATGTTGACAAATGGCCCGGAAGGAGAGTAGCAGCATTTCACGTAGCTACTGCTTGTTGATGAACTGACAGGGAATCTACCGGAATCCTTTTATTTTTCTTACATTTTAAATTGTCTAGATTGGGAACAATTTAGAGTCATCCTGCATTACGGGATTTTTCAGTTCTACATCATGCCTGGACTGAGCACACCAGCCTGTTCTCCCTACATGTCGACGCCCGCAGACCTGGGCAGCGAGGGCCGTGTTTCTGAAGCAGGGACCAGAAAGACCACAGCTGACACCAGAAGACGTCACTTGTGTTGGAGTCCTCACTTACACCACAACGGGACAGTGGGCCAACAGCACTTAGAAGCATTTTCCAGTCACATCATTTGAAAACAAGACAAAACAAAACAAAAAAAACATTGCAAGTGAATCTTTGGTTGCTATGAATTCAACTAATCTTGAATGTTATGTTTAAGATCTGAGAATTCTAGTTAATCCTGGTGGGTGGAGTTTGTCTTATTCAAAATAAAAAGCACTAAATTGACCTGCCGCTAGTTAGAAGGAAGAAATCAGAGACCAAGTAGCTCCCGGCACTGCACTGAAGAAATCTTGGCAAGTTCATTAAAAAGAGGTTTTTCTTTCTGGATCTCCATCATAGTAAAGACGGCCATGCCTGTGACCACAGTGGCTCCCATCTCAACGTCTCATGGCCATAGGGTGCTTCAGATTGAGACATCTTGCTTCTCATTTAATGTGTTGTCTGCCAGCAGCCGTGAGTGACCAGCCACGGAGTCCTCACTCCAGAGAAGAGCAGCCTGGCCCTCCCTCAAAGGCCTTCAGTAACTGCACAAAGGCAGTGGCCAGGGGGAAGGCAGGGCTTGCGTTTTAGAGAATTGCTGCTCTTGTCCTGTGACCAAGCAGGAACCCCACTCCACTTGGTGGCGATAAGAAGCACCCTCCACAAGCCACCCCCTGAACAAAGTCAGGACATTCTCCCCGCCAGGGAGCTGCCATGGCTGGGTGGGACTGAGGCACGCCAGGGCTTACCAGTGAGATGCTGTGACTGTCCACGTTTCAGGAAAACGTCCCCTCTCATCGCTTGTACGGAAGTTTCCATGATCTCGGCGGCACGTGAAATAGCGCCACTAGTTGGCTCCGGGAGTTTGGAAAAAGATAGAAGCTGAGTTGGGGAAATGATTTCCCTTTTTCTGAGGTTTCTATGGCACAAAGAAGAGATAAAATATAAATTATTTGATGGTTTTTGGTTGTTTTGGTACTTAATTACTAATTAGTTGAGCAGACATTTATTAAGTAACTGTTACATACCAGGCACTGTGCTGGGCACCGTGGCATACCCAAAGATGACAGTTGTACAGTTTCTGTCCAGAGGATCATAGAGTTCAGGGACAGGGATAGGACAGGATTATATGTAACGTATCAGTACTGAATGATGAAGAAACGGCCCATGTGAGTATTGGCCCTTTACAGAACGTCAATGTCTGAATTTCTGTCCAGAGGATCATAGAGTTCAGGGACAGGGATAGGACAGGATTATATGTAACGTATGAGTACTGAATGATGAAGAAACGGCCCATGTGAGTATTGGCCCTTTACAGAACGTCAATGTCTGAACTCACTTGATTTCTAAACAGCTGTCAGGAGAGGTCTTCTCATCAAAACCCAGGTGGACATCATTTGTTTATGTCCTAGCTCTTAAGTTGGGATGAAAGTGTGCACAGTCCTGCAGGCCTCAGGAGCTAGCACCTGCTGGGGCTGCAGGTGGCCAAGCCTGATGTCCTGCCCTGCCCACTCCAGGGCAGAGAATTAACCCCTGAAGCATCAGAACCTACAGCAAAGCTGTTTACAGTGAGGGCAGAAACACCCTAACAGAAGAGAAACCTGTGAGACCAGCCTCACCTGCTGGTGTCCCCTCACCTGCCGGCCTCTCCTCACCTGCCGGCCTCTCCTCACCTGCTGGTCTCTCCTCACTTGCTGGTCTCTGCTCACCTGCTGGCCTCTCTCACCTGCTGGCCTCTCTCACCTGAGGGCCTCTCTCACCTGCTGGCCTCTCCTCACCTGCTGGCCTCTTCTCACCCGCTGGCCTCTCTCACCTGCTGTTCTCTCTCACCTGAGGGCCTCTCTCACCTGCCGGCCTCTCCTCACCTGCTGGCCTCTCTCACCTGCTGGCATCTCCGCTCCTGCTGGCCTCTTTCACTGTTTATATGTACATCATATAAATAGTATAACATGACATCATGCTGCACACCTGAAATGCACGTATATGATGTATAACTTGCCTTTGTCCAGAAGTCTCATGTGGTCTTCCAGCAACCCTGCAACTGCATTAGGTTATTAGTAGGTGAAGTCTGTCTCCCCAAAGTTCAGAACTTTATCGTATTTTTACAAACATGTTGGTAGTTCTAAAATAGAAGTGTTTTGCATGTTAAGTTATACATCATGTACAAGTATATGTACATGGTCTCCATCGCTCACCGGGGATGACTTTATTCTACAGGTGTGTGTTTCTCTGTGTTCATACAAATGTGTGCACATTGCTATTTTATAGTGTATATACACATGTGCATATATACATGTTATTATACTGTGACATGTCTCTGTTTATACACGTGTACACATATCCTATATACGTGTGTGTCAGTGTGTAGATAGACATGTGCACACATATTTTCTTATTTTATAGATAATATGTACACTTGCATACATAAAATAATGGGAAACCCAGTACTAATCAACAGAACTAAAACAAATGCCCCTGGAAACATTTTAATAAGAGGATTGATTAGACGTGCCCTGATGGTAGCACTGGGCTGGCCCAGCATCCGCAAGACTTCAGCAGGGACTAGACGAATCCCGCCCCCTCCTCCTCGCCCATGGCCCTGATCGCTGGACCCCGTCAGTTTCCTCACCACAGTTCAGATCTGCTCGGGGGCCTGAGCCGTCCTGGCTGAGCCTGGAGGTGAAAGTCCTTTCCTTCTTCCTAGGCCCATCCCCGGGCTGCACCTCCATTCCTGCTGTCAGATTTGCTTCCTCGCCTGGTGGCCAGGGATGGCCGTGGGTACCCCTCGGCCTCAAGGCGAGACTACTCATCCCAATCCAGAAGGGGCTCAGCCCACATGGTCAGGATCCTGTCCTGCAACCTGCCTGCTGCCCCGCCTCCTGGATCCCTGTGCCCTCTGATGCAGACTCTTCTTGAACCCCATCAGATGTCTCCACTTGGAACTGGAGTCTCCTCTTGATGCCTGCTGTGCACGGCTGCATCTCAGAGTTCCCGGCCTCCCGGCATGGGCTGGTCTGTGCTGCTGCAGGTGCCTGTCTCTGCCCGGGCCTGTCCTTGTATCCATCATGTGGCACCTGCAGAGGGACTCGCCCTTCCTGGTTGTCACCTCCCTCTGTACCCACATGTTGAGGGGCACACCTGCCATGTGCTCAGTGCAGGAGAGTCTGGCCTGGTGTTTTGTACCAACCAGCAGGGAACCGGAGTAGGCACGGTTCATCTGGTGCTGTTTCCCAGGCGCAGTCTCGGGTAGCTGCAAATGCCTATCAGCCTCACAACAGTCGTGTCCCCAGCCTGGAGCTGTGGCTATTTCAGGACCTCGGCTTCAGAACGTGAGAAGAGTGTTTAAGAAATGACAGATGTGTGCTCTCATTGCAGCAAAGTAGGTGATTTTGAAGTCAAAGTCGGGGAATGCTGACTCTAGCTGGCTGGGCACGAGCCACGTGAGTAGCCAACGGGAAGAGCCGTGCGTCCAGTTCCTGCTCCCACTCATGCTCCGGGCTCCCGGCAGTGTCACTTTCGTGCAGTGGTAAAGCTCCCTGGCGCTTCGACCTGAAGCCTGGGCAGTGCCCGGGATGCTTCAGTGTTAGCAGGACACGGCTCAAGTGATATCCCTGATCTAAGTGCAGATATTCCAGGCTGAAGACATTCTGGGACTCACAGCCAATTGTGAATGTTGGGAACTGTCACCCAATGCCAAACACTAAAAATTCCAGCACTGTGCTGTGTAGAGCAACACAGACGCTTGCTGTCCTGTTCCTCGAGCTTCCCTACATCCACAGCCCCTCAGCCTGAGTGTTCTCTTCTGCACTGAAACCAAGAGGGAAGGAAAGAGGGACCGCTCAGCCACACTCTGGGTACACAGACTGTGTGCGCACTTATCCTGACAACAGGAAAAGAGTCACAAGAGTCGTCAGGGTCTAGACTTTGCTCTCAAGGCAGGCAAGTGAAAGCTGTGACTCCCTTGGGCCAGTCTCCTCCATCAAGGGTGTCTTGGTGAGGACCCACTGGGAGGCGGCCTGAGGTCGGGAGGCCTCTTCCTCTTGGCGGGTGGAGGAGGTGTGTCTGCCAGGGATGGCCCAGGTTTCCCACCATGACTGACGGGCAGATCCTGCCCACACTGGGCCCAATTCCTGCTAGAGAAATGCCGTCTGGCTGTCACGGTGAGCCCTGGAACCCAAAGACCTGCATCCTCCACCCCTGCTGGCCAGCCTTGGAGACCCCTGCCATCAGCAGTGCTGCTGCTGGATTCACACCCTTAAACCCTGTAAACTTTGTGTCGGGGCCAGAGAGAATCTTGTCTGCTGTTATCTCCCGCAACACACACACACACACACAATTAACTCTGGCCTGGCCTGGAGACTTCCTGGCACATCCCCAACCCACAGGCCCTCTCCATGCCTTTGCCGCAGCCCACAGCTTGTGGTGTCCCTGGTCAATGTGGAAGACTCTCTTTCTCTCCCTTTACTTTCTCTTCATCCTTCTTTTCTTGTGTTGTGTTATTCCCATCACCAGGCCCTGTCACACGTGTGCAGGACAGAGTCATGAGCAGCCACTTGATAAAGGCTTCTAAAACCAGAAGATGGGTCCATCATGCAGGGTCCATGGTGACTGTCAGAAACATCCAGTGGCCCCTTGTTTCTCCATTCTGCAGGCAGGTGTCATGGGACCCTGGCTGCCCCTTCCTCTTCCACGTAGTTTGACAGTAACATCCACCTCAGGGCTCCCTGGTCAAAGCCATGATGGAGGATAGAGTCTCCCAGTTGTCCCTGGGGCCAGGGACAGTCTGGAGACTTTTGAATCCCTCCTGCTGCACAGCAGCAATGCTGCAGGCAGTGCCAAGGCCGACTCAGAGATGTAAGGAGGAGGTCGCTTGGCTTCCTAATGCTGACCTGACGGATGTCGAGATCTCAGCTGGTGGCATCTGGGATTCAGCAAAGTTCACGTGGTGAGGCAGATGCCATCAGCACACCCCATTCTGCTGCCTGGAGGCAGGTAGGCAGGAGCCCTAATTCCCTACTTTGTGGGGGAAGAAAATTTGGTCTCCGCTTCTGCCAGTCAGATG
>NW_007747599.1:9696-10661 GCF_000696425.1 Galeopterus variegatus
CTAAATTAGTGCATTATTTGTGTGTCTTTCCTTATGGAAGGAATAGGAACTTGTGAATATACGTAATGTTTTCAATTCATCTTTGTATCCCAGTATCTAGCACAGTGCCTGCTACGTAGTAGAAACAGTATTTCTTAAGGAAATAAATATAATTTTAGTAGCTATACCAGCTATTATCTGAGAGCTATCAAAAGCAAATGATTTACAGTCCCACCAACAGTGTGGGAGGGTTCCCCTTTCTCTGCATCCTCACCAGCATTTGTTATTCTCTGTCTTTTCATAACAGCCAGCCTAACTGGGGTGAGATGATATCTCAGTGTGGTTTTGATTTGCATTTCCCTGATGATTAGAGATGTTGAGTATTTTTTTATGTACCTGCTGACAAATCGTATGTGTTCTTTTGGAAAATGTCTATTCAGCTCTTTTTCCCATTTAAAAAAATTGTGGTTTTTTTGTTTGCTTGTTTTGTTGTTTCATGTTTTTTACTGTGAAATTGTTTGAGTTCCTTAGTGAAGCCATTATGCAAAACAGTATGGTTTCTCAAACAAGTACAGATAGAAATGCCATATGATCCAGCAATCCCACTGCTGGGTATATGCCAAAAGGAATGAAAATAGTCATGTCAAAGGGACAGCTGCACTCCCACGTTCATTGCAGCTCTATTTATAACAGCCAAGATATGGAACCAGCCTAAATGTGCATTGACGGATGACTGGAAAAGGGAAATATCATATGGAACTATCATATATGTACACAATGGAATACTACTCATCCACAAAAACAATGAAATTATGTCATTCTCAGCAACACAGATGAGCTTGGAGAAAGTTATAAGTAAAATAAGCCAGACAAAGAAAGAGAAATACACCATGTTCTAACCCATAAGTGGGAGGAAAGAAAGAAAGAAAGGAAGGAAGAGAGAGAGAGAGAGAGAGAGAGAGAGAGAGAGAGAGAGAGAGAGAGAG
>NW_007747599.1:11956-13965 GCF_000696425.1 Galeopterus variegatus
AAAAAAATAAAAATAAACAAATCTTTGCAATCCAGTATCTCCAGCTGACCCTGCGCCCTCCCTCCCTACAGCTGTCCCTAGCATCTAGGCATTGATTTCATAAACTTGCTACGAGGCGCCTGCTATTCGTTTTCCATTCCCCCTCCTTTCTGGGTCATTCATCTCACAGTTTTAGAAATGCTTATATGTCTGAGTTCATGAGAAAAACTTTTTTCTTTGAATCAAATTTGTAAGTAAAATTTGCTTGCAGCCAATATGGACAATAAGGTATTTTTTTCTGGCAGGTATAATAGAAATTTGGAATAAGTCACCTATTGTCTTGTGATACTTTGCATCTTGAGAGCTTATGTAATTACCAGTCAACTTCCAACAAAATAATAAACTTGCGAGGACAGAGCTACTTAGCTGTTTTTTTTGTTTCAAACATCTAATATGAGATCATAATATCCTTAACAGCGGTGTCTGTTATATATTTAAAATTAAGGTGTTTGTTAATTATTTCCCATAAGCCTGATGGGTAGGTTTAGCTCTTCATCCTGTGCCCCAGGTGATACTACAGTTATATCACGGCGACCACACTGAACACCGGGGATCTAGATCTCTCCATTTGCCCTTAATCTGTCCAAATCCTTGTCCCATTTTTCTATCAGGTTTAAAAGACTTCAATCTCCATCACCCTTTAAACCGGGACAAATCGGGTTACTGACTGGATCGTGGTGATTTTCCTCTGTGTCTTGCTAAAGAGAGAATTTAAGGTTACATTCCGTTCTTCATCAGCTTGCACCTGATACGGATAAGTGAATTAACTCCTGTGGGTTCAGTTCCTAACTTGTAAAGTGGGGCTGTTGGACCAATTTTTGAGGAGATTGTGAAAATCAAGGTGGGCAATGCGTGAGAGGAGCCTCACAAGGACTTGGGACATGCTGGGGCATCAGTGCCATCCCTCCTGCCCACCTGCCCGCTTGGTGGCTCACCTCTGCATCGTGCTGTAGATGGCACTGTCCACCATGAGCCTGCTCTCTTCCAAAATGCTGGTGACATGAGATTTGTCAGTCTTTCCTATGGAACAAAAAGTCACCCACTCAAAACGCAATTAAAGTTNAGCCCTAATTCCCTACTTTGTGGGGGAAGAAAATTTGGTCTCCGCTTCTGCCAGTCAGATGCGTCAGAGTGGTCAACAGAGGCACGTCACCACAGAGACGCTTGCAAGAGGTGCAGACTGTGTCCACACAAGGAGTGGACAGTGTTGGGAGACAATCTCCACAAGTCTGGCTGACCCTCCACATCGTGTAAAGAGAAAGGCACTGACCGTCTTTGTTCTAGACTGCCTCCTCAAGGATCTTGGGATAACGGGCAGCTTTGGAAGACGGAGGTCGTGTCTTCTTCGAGAACACACTATTACATTCTCCAGTACAACCCCCTGCTCCTCTGGAGCAGGGGCCAGCATGCCCACTCCCCACCATGAAAGATCCAGCTTCCCTCAGCTCAGGGATCCTTTCATGGATGCAAGCCACCACATGGTGGGTGTCACCTGGTCCTCTTTGTGCTGCTCTGTGGGAATGGGCACAGAAGCTGCACCACAAGCTGCCATGGGGGCTGGGGATAAGTGCTGCATCCCTGATGCATGGGTCCGTGTCTGCCCCATGGGACTGCAGAGAGCTGAGTCACCAGCATGGGAGGAGGACAAAATCTCAGACCCTCCACTGCTAAAAATATGGCAGGTGCCACACCTCCATCAAGAGTCAATGAAAGAAACAATTTAGCCACAGTTCTAATTTTGGATATTACGGAGAAAAGTTTTTTTCCCCCTTCTTTTTTTCAGCTGTAAAGTAACAATATGTTTTGAGGTATCAAAATATTTTTTTATTATTAAAACTTTTACTCAAAGCTGGTTTTCTATCAACTAATCAACCATAACATTTTCTGAATATATGTTGTGCACCCTTCCCTAAATTAGTGCATTATTTGTGTGTCTTTCCTTATGGAAGGAATAGGAACTTGTGAATATA
>NW_007747599.1:15465-17227 GCF_000696425.1 Galeopterus variegatus
TGAGATTTGTCAGTCTTTCCTATGGAACAAAAAGTCACCCACTCAAAACGCAATTAAAGTTGAGAAATTCAGTGTTCTCTTTAGCCCTGCCCATTGAGTCCAGCTTGATGTGGAGATAACCAGCCAGCTTCCGGGGCCTGTCGTATGCGAGGTCCGGCGTGGTGACTTTGCCTCTACGGTCAGCCCCTTCCTCACAGAACTAGATGAGAGATTTATCCACACTGAATTTGTCACTTGCCCAAACCACTTCTAAGGATTCTGGATATCCTTAGAATCTAACTTTTTTTCTGAATATTATAGTTACCTGAAACAGTGATAAAGTTCAAAGTAATATTTTCCTATTTTAATCTGTGCATTAAATAAAAGATAAATTGTTCAAATATACCAACAGTTTCCAATGGAAACACTTCCAATCTATTTTATTTTATTTTGTACTTGGAGTGTTTAATAGGCTAAAATTCCATTTCTGGGTGAAAATGCAAAATTCCAAGTGGGTGATGTAAAGGTGGCAAGGACTTTTGATAATGCACACAAGTCAGTTCTGTTATTAAATTACATTTTTGTAATCAATACTTTATCAAAGAGAATACATTTGCCTCTAAAAATAAATAGGATGTCAGAATGTTTTTGAGCATTTCACAGCTATATTTGGAAATCACACTAGTTTTGAAAAGGAAAATTTCAATATCTTCAGAGTTAAGTAGCATGGCATTTTCAGAAAATATATTAAATTAATGAGTAGCTTAGCAGGATTGAGTTACCTGGTGGCTTCTGTACTAAATTTCTGTGCTAGTGATTTTGATGACAGAAGTCACGAAGTGACTTGAAGCCATTAGAAAAGCTGTAGCCCTCTCGGCTGCTGTCCTGCAGGCTGAGCTCACACCGGGCACCCAATGCGAGGTGCTGAGGGTGTTCAGGGCTTTTAACTTCATGCGCCTTCAGTGTCCTTCCCTGCCCCAGATGGCAAATGTGCTTCCCATTCCTTCTTCTGCTCCCTCTTTATTTCTGCCCTGGTCAGTCTGACCTTCATGTCACCAGACTTCTTAAGGTGTGATACAGTAAAGTTAGGAAAAATCCCACCACGGATTGTCTCCTGAGGTCGTGGGAGAGATGATTAGTCACTGAGTTCTTGGGGCAGGGGTGCGCCTCCTCAGGGTCTGGCAGGGAGCAGTGACGGTGTGTCTTGCCATGTGGGACAGCACCCTGTGCAAGGTGAGGACGGGGGCCAGGAGGGCGGGGGTGTGGCTGTGCATAGGGCTGCAGGGATGCCAGGGTCCAGCATGGTCTTGAGGCCATGGGCTCTCAGTGTGGAATCTGAACAAGGGACCGTTTCCTGTGAGTGTGCATGTGCACAGGACAGTGGCCATGTGGGACAAATGTGGCTCCAGGGTGAGTAGGAGGCCAGAGCAGCACGGAGGCTGGCATCTGCAGAGACCTTCAGGGGAGACTTGGGTCTCCAAGGACCAGTGTGTGGCAGCTTTGGGGGAATTTCTCGCAGATCCCAAGGGACAAAAGTCCCCCACAACAGCTTGGGGTATAATGCATTTAGGATTTTCTTTTATCTTCTTATTTCCTTCTAAACCCACAGAAGCTGAACCCATAACTCAACTCACATTTTATTTCTAGGGTCAGGCAGGCCCCTTATTGCCAAAAGCCATGGTCACCCACCCCTCGGATATCACTGACATTCTTATGCAGCGCGGTGACTGTAGGCTGGGCTCTGGAGGTGGCCCTCAGACACATGCCCACTTTCCACCCTGTT
>NW_007747600.1:0-479 GCF_000696425.1 Galeopterus variegatus
TATCGTGATTCTTTTTATATATTGATGTATTCTATTTGCTAATATATTGTCATGGACTTTTATGTCTGTATTCATGAGGGATATTGATCATTAGTTTTATTTTTCTTTTTTTGTACTGTCTTTGTCTAGTTTTGGTGTTATGTAACCTTAATGAAATGAATTAGGAAGTGTTTTCTCCTGTTTTCTAGAGAAGATTGTATAGAACTGGTATTAATTCTTTTTTAATATTCAGTAGAATTATTCAGTGAAACCATCTGACCCTGGAGATTTCTTATTTGAGAGTTTTTAAATTACACATTCAATCCCCTTAATAGTTATAGTGTCATTCGAATTATCTATTTCATATTGAGTTTTATTAGCTTGTGTTTTTTTAAGGAATTGGTTCATTTAAACTAAGTTGTCATATTTATGCATGGAAGGTTATTTATAGTTTTTCTTTATTATCCTTTTGATGTCTGCAGGGTCTGTAGTAGTAACCC
>NW_007747600.1:5952-6609 GCF_000696425.1 Galeopterus variegatus
CCTGAATGAATGCACAGGCTGATAAACTAAATCCATAGAGAGGAAAGGTTTGCAATATTTTGTTTGCCATTATAATTGCTTTAAAAAAGAACTGGTTAAAACTAAATTGTATTTGAATCTGTTTATTTAATGTATTTTATTGTATGTACCAAGTTTCCAGGCACTACATAGGGGCCATATAGAAGAATCTCTGTGAGTGTTTGATGCCACAGTGTGTGTCACCTGCTGTTTTGGCTGTAGGCCATTCTGTCCTCCTTACCTGCACATGCTTGGGAGTGTGTGTGTATTGCATGTGTGTTTCCCTTCCCTTCTTTTCTCCTTGTTACCTGGCTGTTCTTGGCTTTGAAGCTCCCAGTCATTAATCTAATGATTCTCATAGACCAGCAGACCACACCATCCATCTCTCCTGGAATCTACCATAGTCCTCCCTTCTTGGCTATTTTTGTGGCTTCTTATTTCAGTTTCTCCTCTCTTTTCCATTCCTCCTAGCCTCAACATCCTGTCACTAAGTCCTGTTTAGATGCTACCTCCTAAATATTCCTTCCGTTGACCCCCTGCTCTCCATCCCCACTGCGTGCCACTGCTTCACAGGGATTATGGCTCCTGTCTAAACAGAACTCTGTGCCTGTTGCCACTAGTGTAAGTTTGACCTGTCAT
>NW_007747600.1:12081-12323 GCF_000696425.1 Galeopterus variegatus
GAATATTCTGAGGTTGTTGGATGGAATGTTCTGTAGATATCTGCCAAGTCCAATTGGTCTGTAGTATTGTTAAGATCTTTTGTTTCTCTGTTGATTCTTTGTGTAGATGATCTGTCCAGTATTGACAGTGGGGTGGTCAGGTCCCCTGCTATTATGGTATTAGTGTCTATTTCCTTCTATAAGGTCTAATAGAGTTTGTTTTATAAATCTGGCTTCTCCAACATTGGGTGCATACATATTTA
>NW_007747601.1:0-218 GCF_000696425.1 Galeopterus variegatus
TTGGATTACTTGCTGTTCCCACCACTTAAACTCTGCACTGGAACTAATTTGTTGTCCTTTGTTGTCCTAAAATGGGGGTACTTCCTGTGGGGACCAGCACTTGAACTCTGTGGTTGGTCTAAATTGCTGCTCTGCTGCTGATTCCCTGGGGAAGGCATTTTGTGCAGCTCAGGTTTTAATAGTTGACTTTATAGGTACTTCTGGATCTGGTGAAATCT
>NW_007747601.1:5993-6327 GCF_000696425.1 Galeopterus variegatus
AGGTGGCCATAGGGCACAGCACATTCAAAAGTAGCCACATTTCCTCCTTCCAAGGGCTTTCGGCTCCTGTACCTGCTCAGAATCCTGTTGCAGACTACGCCAATTGTTGAGCTCTTTTACCTGCCAGTAATCCTGCACCAACTTGGCCAATTATCAAGCCGGGACTGGGTCTAGAGCTCACAGGCTCCTCAAGCCCACTGGCCAGAATGGGTTACAAACCCCTCACATGCCAGGCTGGGTCACCAAACCCCTCACATACAGGTCTACGAGCTAGGTAACCGGCAAACAGGTCCTTGGAAGTCAGTGGTTGGAGAGCATGGCTGCACAGGGCAGA
>NW_007747601.1:12026-12323 GCF_000696425.1 Galeopterus variegatus
AAAAAAAAAAAAAAACCAGGAATAAGGATCTGGAAACAAGTCACAAGTCTCAGAAGAAATAATCGTTTTTGGCATTACCCCTAACCAGTGTGTCTTTGGACAAGTAAGGTTATTATATCAGCTGTTTGGAGAAAAATATATGACCACAGGGGCTGGCTATGCAAATCCAGTGGCTCAGCATGCTCAATAGAGAGCACCTAATACTCTTGAATACGCCTGGTGCATGTAACTGGGAACCACCCCTTAACTGAATGTTTGTCACATAAACTATAAAAGTCAAATGCCAGCTGAAGGCGG
>NW_007747602.1:0-238 GCF_000696425.1 Galeopterus variegatus
ACATTTTTAAGTGATTACCATGATCAAGCTATTTGATACCTCACATAGGTAGCCTGTATGTGTGCTGAGATCAAGAAAGGGGGATAGAATTGAGAGATACATGGAATGAGAACAGACCCTGAATAGACAAAGCAATCTTGAGAAAATAAATAAAGAAATAAATAAAGCCAGAAGCATTACACTACCTGATTTCAAATTGTACTACAAAGCTATAATAACCAAAACAGCATGGTACTGG
>NW_007747602.1:5909-6328 GCF_000696425.1 Galeopterus variegatus
TTATTAGTTTTTACATTCTAGGATGTTGCTGTGGAGCAGTTGGGAGGGAGGAGGAGAGGAGGAGAAGGAAATGGGATGGAAGAAGAAGGAGGTAGGGCGGGATTGATGCCTGTGGCATCCCCTCATTCCCACAGTGGTGACTGAGGGACTTCCAGCAGTGGCTTTGTCATTTTGGGGCTAGGTGCAGATGTCAGGGGGCTGTGGTAAAAGCCCTCAACCCCCAACCTCCCACCTTAGGAACCTGGGGCCCTTCTTGTTGCTGCTTGGTGGTCATCAATGAGCTGGTTGCATGTCAGTGGGGTGCGGCTGAGACCCGAGGACCCCCACTACCCTGGCTCAGGAGAGCCCGAGGTACTTTCTGCAGTGGCTTGGCAGTCACTGCTTGGCCTGATGTCCCACCACCACCCTGGCACTCCTGT
>NW_007747602.1:11841-12322 GCF_000696425.1 Galeopterus variegatus
GTGGTGTATTACAGTGATTGATTTTCATGTGTTGAACCATCCTTACATTTCAAGGATAAATATCATTTGGACATGGTGTATAATCCTCTTAATATCTGCCAAATGCAATTTGCTAGTATATATTTGAAAATTATCACATTTATACTCAAAGACATTTGTCTGCAGTTTTGTTTCTTGTAGTGTCTTTTGTTCGTGGTGTCAGTATAATTTTGGCCTCATAGAATGAGTTGTTTTTAGCATTTTGGAAGACTTTAGGAAGATTGGTAATCATAGTTTTTTAAATGTTGGTAGACTTTATCAGTCAAACTATTTGGCCCTTGGTTTTTATTTGTTGGGAAGTTTTTAATTACCACATCAGCCTACAACTGTAGGTCTGTTAAGATTTTCTATTTCTTCACGACTTTGTGTCAGTACATTGTTTGTTTCCTGACATTTGTCCACTTCACCAGTGTTATCCATTTGTTGACATACCCCGAGAGAC
>NW_007747603.1:0-9998 GCF_000696425.1 Galeopterus variegatus
GGGGAAGAAGATATAACAACTATACTTTTTTGAAGTTGTTACAACAAGCACACGGAAAGGACATTCTTGGGGGGGAGGGGAGAGAGGGAGGAGGGAGGGAGGTGTCGGTGATAGGCCATAATAATCATATACATTGTATATTGACAAAATAAAAATTTAACAAAAAAAAAAAAAAGAAGCAGGCTTATTTCTTGTTTCAGGTTTGGCATATAATTAAATTGCAGGTGATTCTAAAAAGATTTTTTTTAAATATTGGAACAATCTCACACTCGGCAGAAATAAAAGCAGGAAGACAGTGGTCGAAATTGATCATACCTTTTGGGACTCCATGAATGAATATATATAAACAGTATTCTCTTTATATTCAAAAATGGTTACTTGACACATTTTCTGAGGAACTATTAAGGGCTAGATGCTAAAGAAAGAGAAATAAATAAGTTCTAGTGGCAGACGGAAACTTAAATTGGAATAACAGAAAGTTTAAAGTGCTCTATGACAGAGGGTAGTACAAGTAACTATGAAGAGCACAAAGGAGAGGGTGAGAACCCAGTGGTGAAATGGGATACAGGGTGGGGGAACCCACAAGATAGGCTGCTCAGAGATGAACCCAAACTAAGTTTTAAAGGGTAATTAAGAGGTTGGGAGAAAAAAGGGTGGGAGGATGTCCCAAATACAGAAAATGGCATAGATGAAGGTACAGGAATGAGACCTGGTCAGTAAATGCCAAGTAGTTCAGTTTGTCTAGAACAACATATGAGAAAGAATTAGGATATGAGGCTAATGAGGGAGGCAGAGGCCAAACCCTGAAAAAGCCTTGCAAGCTCTTTCAAAACCCTTGCAAGGGTTTGTATTTTACCCTCAAAGTTATGCAAAACATCTGAAGTTTCTAAAGCAGAGAAGAGGAGTACAATCCATATTTAACAAAGCTCAGAGAGAAGCAGTAGGGAGAATAGATTTGTGAGAGGTGAGACAGTAGATAGGGACACCAGTCAGGAAGTTACTGCAAAAGTGATGAGACAGGGCCTACTGGATGCGAATAGTTTTAAACGGAGCCTACTTTAAATGAGTATCTCTCCATTAGCCTATGCCTCTCAAAACTCTAACACCATTATTCAATTATACAGCACAACTACAAAAGCAACTATTAAAGTCAATTCCATAAATTCTAAAAATGTCACTGCACTCCTTTATTCAATAGCTATCCTGGACTTCAAACAAAACTGCTCATTTTTCTCTTTTCCACTGAACACTATTTTGGAAAAACATTTCAGCCAGCTGAGCACATCTGCGCAGTGTGCAACAAGTGTAAACAATTTAACAGGAGCTTAATAAAACATTTCCTATTCTTTATGGGGGAAAAAATTAGAAAATTCTAACATGGCAGCATCAGGTTGCAAATTGACATTTTTAAGTTAGTTTTTTTTTTATATGAACATGCCAATTTTTAAAATCCCATCTGGCTGCACAGTGCAGCTACCCTGAATGTATTTCCAGTTATTAGGCACTGGCTAAAGCATTTAGAACTACCATTCAGCAGCAACAGCCGCAAGTACAGCACTTGGGAAGTAGTTACATGCCCATGCAGGTATCAGAGGATTTCTTAGTCTATTCTGGAGAGGAAGGGATATATGGTGAAATGGGAGAAATGATCTCACATTTTTAAAGAAGTATTTTTCAGTTTTACCTCCTCTTCTCTTAAAAGGCTATTGATTTTCATATCTTTGAACCCATAGCTCCTTAGCCTACAGAATTTTACCTACCCTCCTGCCTTATACCTAGCCTAAGAACCAAGGTTTTGGAACAGGACTAAAACTGAATTCCATCTCTACCTCTTAAAAATTGTGGGAACTTGGGCACATTTCTTAATCTTCCTGAGACTCCATTTCCCCCTGCGTAAAATGGTAATACCTAAAGTTGCAGAGTTGTGTGAGAATGAAAGAAAACGTACATATCTATAGAATACATGACTCATATGGGCATTCAATAAATTATAATATTTTATTTTTATTGAAACAAAATTGATTGTACAAATCTGTGGAGTACAGCATTTAATATCAATACCTGTGTGCAATATGTGATGCTCAAATCAGGATAATTACTATATTTATCATTATACAATGTTTTCATTTTGTGTGGCCCTTTACCAATTTCTCGCTAACCCCCCTTTTCCACCTCTGGTGGCCCCAGTTCCATTCTCTCCTTGTAAAGTTCAAGGAATGATTGTGATTGTTGTATCTTTCTTTCTTTCTTTCTTTATTTAATTTTTTTTAGCTCCCCCTATGAGTGAGAATATGTACGTAATGTTTCTCTTTCTGTGCCTAGCTTATTTTATTTTAACATAATTTTCTCTAAGTTCATCCAATGGTAATATTTTAACACTCTCCTTTGTACCCCACTATAATCTGTACTTAGTAATTATGCACCTACCTTTAAGGTTTTAAGTACTAAATGAACTAATTCAAGTAAAGGGCTTTGAACAGTGCCTGGCACATAGAAGGCAATCATTAAGTGTTGCTGTTTTTGTTGTTACTATTAGATACCAATGTCATAACATGTTTCGCACTGACTTGCAATTTCTTTATTTGCTATCTTCGTCCCCTTTTAGTACTTAGCATAGAACCTTGCACAAAATAGGTAATAAGGGCCAGCCCGGTGGCGCACTCAGTAGAGTGCAGTGCTTGGGAGCGCGGCGGTGCTCCCACCGAGGGTTCGGATCCCATATACAGACCGGTCCGCTCACTGGTTGAGCACGGTGCGGGCGCGACACCGAGGGTTGCGATCCCGTTACTGGTCATGAAAAAAGACAAAAAGGAAAAAAAAAAGTAGGTAATAAATATCTGTTGATCAGATGAATAAATAATGGAAGAATGGTTAAATGAATGAACTGAAGATATCACAGACAAGAGGAATACCACTCCAAATTTATCACAAAATCTTCACACAGTAACCGTTCAATAAGAATGTATTATTTTGTGAATTGAATAATAGTATCAAGCCTATGAGATAATTCAGGGAGGTATTATTGTTGGCCTGTTTTACAGATAATAAACAAGAGTCCCAGATAGATGAAAGGTTAAGGTCACTCACATACGGTAGGAACTAGGATCCCCTTTGGTCTCTCAGGTACTCGTTTTAGATTTTTTTTTCAATTAGACCTTGCCTTCTCTCCATATTTTAAATGTTACCTATGGGATCAGTCAAGTTTTTCAAATCTCTGTGATATTAAGAAAGGCCTTCTGAGTCAGAAGATACTGCCAATGAATGATGGAAGAATGAAGAAGGAACATGACCAAATGAGAACTTCTTTTGGCAGAGAAGGAATAAAGATCTGATTTCATCTGGCCTGAGCATACAGAAAGCAATTAAGTCTAAAATTAACAAGAGGATATAGCCCTAACTATGAACAAATGAGAACAGAATACTGTGAGAAGGTCAAATATGAAAGACAGTATGGGGGTCCCTCCTGTAGAGAGCATGACTAGGCCTTTCTGGGGAGTATTCGTTCTTCCGTTTAACAAATATTTAGACCCTGCAATGAACCATGAGAATAACTCAAAGTGTGCATTAAAAGCCTTGAAAAACTTATAGCTTTATTCCATTTAACCTATTCCTAAATATTTGTCCTAATAAGGCTAACAAAAAATACGGACCAAAATTTGAGACCAGAGAATGCTTTTCACAACGTTATTTACATTATCCAAAAAATGAAAAATGTCCTAAATGACTAATAATAAGATTATGATTAAATAAATCATGTCATGCAATTCTTAGCCAACATTTTTTCCCTTGACTTACTTGGAGTAGCAATGGCATACAGCCATTAAAACTGATGCTTAATAAAAATTTAAATGACACTGGAAAATGCTTACAAAGTAATGTTAAATTAAAAAGCACTCCACAAAACTATCTACAGTATGATCTTAACTATACAAAATAATTTTTTTAAAAAAACTTTTTTAAAAAGCCCCAATGCTGAAAGTTTTAAAAGTTAATCTCTGCATCGTAGAACATAGGGAGATATTATATGCCAAGTTTTCAAAATTTTCCATAATAGGCATTTTTCAAAAAAACAAGGTGAAAGAGATTTAAGGATGAAAAATGAGGATACAAAATGCCATCAGGATTGACCAAGATCATTAGGATCTCTGTTAGGTAAGAAGGATATAAAATGCGTACTATTTTTATACAAAAAAGATTATATTAGTGCTGGTGAGAACTGACACAAATGCAAGGGTGAAACACAATGGGAGAGCAATAAAAAGAAATCCCACCAGATTCTCAGGAAGTCACTTCCACTTCAGAATGTCTGTCATCAGCAAAGCAAAGTTCAATGAGTTAGGTGAGGGATGAAGTTTGATGGGTGAAGATGATGGCAGAAATTTAGCTAAGACCTACTGCTAAAATCTGTAAGTTCCTTGAGAGTACGGAACCTGTCCATTACCATACAGTGTGATAAAGGTCATGATGGAAGGCAGCAGCAGGAATGTGGCAAGACAGTCTAGAGAGGGTCAAGGAAGTCTTCGTGGAAGATGATTGATTTAAAGGAGAACAATATTAACCTGGAAAAAGGAGAGAAAGGCATTCTAGGGAAAAAGGATGGTCCAAAGAATAGAAATAGCTTAATATGCCTGGGGAAATGGCATTTATTTCAGTGTTGCTAGAGTGCAAAGTGCAAGGAAGGCAGTGATGAAAAATGTAGTTGCAAAAGTCATCAGGGGCTTGTCCCAGAGGACACGAATGCCTGGTCTACCAAAAGCCAAGCAGCTACACGTGAGTCAATCAACAAGGGCACCAACCCAGGAGCTCATTCCAGCAGAAGAGAGAGTTGGGCAGCATTATGGTAAAGATAAGTGATGGGTGGTCTGAGCAGAGCAGGAGCACCCAATTCAGCCAGGGTCTCCATAAAAGGCCTCTGAGAGAATGTGCCAAAGTTGAAGGACAAAGGAAAAATGGGGCTAAGGAAAGCAACATCCAAGATGGTAACACACTATTGGTACCTCGCTTGATCACAAGCTCCATAAATCAGGGAATCAGTCCCTGAAAGGCTTCCAAAGAGGGAACTATTCTCATCACCAGAATGTAAGTTACAAAGACCTTGTTTGTCTTGTTCACTGCCATGTCTCCAATACTAAAAACAGTGAGCACAAAGAAGCTGCTCTATAAATATTTATGAAGAAAAAGAAAAAGAGAAAGGGGGGCATGCTATTATATTAAAAAGCAATGGGTATGTTAAGTGAAATAAACCAGTCATAAAAAGACATACAGTACTGTATGATTCCACTTACATGAGGTACTTAGAGTAGTCAAAATCATAGAGACAGAAAGTAGAATGGTGGTTGCCAGATGCTGGGGGGAAAAGGGAAATGGGGAGTTATTGTTTAATGGGTATAGAGTTTCAGTTTTACAAGATGAAAGAGTTTTGGAAAAGGATGGTGGTAACGGTCGCACAACATTAGGAATGTATTTAATACTACTGTACATTTAAAATGATTAAGATGGTAAAGTTTATATGTAGTTTACCACAATTTTAAAATTTGGGAAAAAAAGAAAAGAAAGCAATGGGTAATTCACAATAGCCAAAAGGTGGAAGCAACCCTAGGGTCCATTGATGGATGAATGGATCAAAAAAATGTGGTGTAGGGCCGGCCCGGTGGCGCACTGGAGAGTGCGCCGCTTGTGAGCGCAGCGGCGCTCCTGCCGAGGGTTCGGATCCCATGTGGAGACCGGTTCCCGCTCACTGGCTGAGCGTGGTGCGGGCGCAACACCGAGGGTTGCGATACCGTTGCCAGTCAGTGAAAAAAAAGACAAAAAGGAAAAAAAAAATGTGGTGTAGTGGGCCAAGCCTGTGGCACACTCGGGAGAGTGCAGCGCTGGGAGCGCAGCAGCGCTCCCGCCGTGGGTTCGGATCCTATATAGGGACGACCAGTGCGCTCACAGCGCTCACTGGCTGAGCGCGGTGCAGTTGGTCTCAAAAAAAAGGACAAAAAAAAAAAAATGTGGTGTAGTGCCCAGAGCATGGAGAAGGGGACCAGAACCCCCTCCCACAACCAGGCACACTGCACCAGCACCTTGGGGCCCTCCTGGGGAAACAAGGCATGAAGAAGGGAACCAGACCCCCCTTCCACAACCAGGCACACTGCACCGGCGCCTTGGGGCCCTCCCGGGGACCCGAGGCATGCATCTGGGGACTTGACACCCCACCCACAGCCAGGTACACAGCACCAGCACCTCAAGACTTCGCCCAGGGGCCCAGGGCATGGAGCCAGGGACATCTAACCCCCCTCCCGCAGCCAGGCACCCTGCGCCAGCACCATGGGGCCCTCCTGGGGACCCGAGGCATGGAGAAGGGAACCAGACTCCCCTCCCACAACCAGGCACACTGTGCCAGCACCTCGGGGCCCACAAGAGGTCCCAAGACATGGAGAAGGGGACCAGACCCCCCACCCCACAACCAGGCACACTGAGCCAGCACCTCAGGGCCCACCCAGGGACCTGAGGTATAGAGCCGGGGACCAGACCCCCCTCTCCCACAACCAGGCATACCGCACCAGCACTTTGGGGCACACCTGGGGAACCAAGGCATGGATCTGGGGACCAGACACTCCCCACAACCAGGCACACTGCCAGCTCCAAGGAGCATGCCAAAAACATCACCTCCATGTTGCCCACCACAGCCACCACAATAACCATGGCTGCCACAAAAGCAGCTAGAGGCCACAACCACCACGCAGATGGTCTGCCAGCCACTGCAGTGCATTGACACAAGGAGAGTCACCAGCAGAAATAAAGATAAGAAGAGGATGTCTCTCTTCACAAAGCCCATTTCAGAGTGACAGAAGAAGCATCTGCTCTATGATAATATTGGACCTGATCATATCATACCTCTCAGCATTGGACAGATCATCTAGGCAACAAATCAATAGAGTACGGGCCGGCCCATGGCTCACTCGGGAGAGTGTGGTGCTGATAACACCAAGGCCACAGGTTAGGATTCCATATAGGGATGGCTGGTTAGCTCAATGGCTGAGCGTGGTGCTAACAACACCAAGTCAAGGGTTAAGATCCCCTTACTAGTCATCTTTAAAAAAAAAAAAAAAAAAATCAATAGAGTAACCATTATTCTTTCAGAAGGAGAAAAGAAATCTAGGATAATTAGAGTGAGAAGGGTGGAGGGAAAGGGGAAGAGGAGAGATTGGATAAGGGGCATAAAGAATAATTACAATTTGTAACAATATATACAGCCGGCCAGTTAGCTCAGTTGGTTAGAGTGTGGTGCCAACAATATATATTCTAGTAATATTGATTTAATCAACATATCTCAATGTTGAACCCCCCCCAAATAATTTTTTTTTTCCTTTTTTTTTTGTCTTTTTTCGTGTCCGGCAACGGATCGCAACCCTCAGTGTCGCGCCTGTACCGGACCTGGACCGGCAACGGGATCGCAACCCTCGGTGTTGCTCCCACACCTCGCTCAGCCAGTGAGCGGGAACCGGTCTGTATGTGGGATCCGAACCCTTGGCGGGAGCGCCACCACGCTCCCAAGCGGCGCACTGTAGCAGTGCGCCACCGGGCCAGCCCCCCAAATAATTTTTGGTTCAATAAAATTTTTTTTTTTAATGTGGTGTATATATACAAAGAATATTATTCAGCTTAAAAAGGGAAATTCTGACACATGCTACAACATGGATGAACCTTGAAAACATTGTGGTAAGTGAAATAAGCCAGTCATAAAAGAGCAAATACTGCATGATTCTACTCATATGAGGTACTTAGAATAGTCAAATTCATAGAGACAAAGTGGAATTGTGGTTGCCAGGGGCTGGATGAAAGAGAAAAGGGGAAATTATTGTTTAATTGGTACAGAGTTTGTTGTGCCAGATGAAAAAAGTTATAGAGATCGACAGTGGTGATGGCTGCACAGCAATGTGAACGTACTTAATGCCACTAAACTGTACACTTAAGAATGGTTAAAATGATAAATTTTAATATATATTTTATCACAATTTTTTAAAATTACAAAACACAAAAAAACTTACTTAAAAAAAAGCAATGGTGGGAGGGAGGAATCAGTAAAGGAACACAAAAATCAACTACATCGTATATTGATTTTAAAAAAAAAGCAATAGGAAAAATAAAAGAAATGGAAAAAGGATAAAGTAGGAGTACAACTCAGAAGACTAACGCCAATCCTTCTGAGCTTGACGCCAAAGGCAAATAGCAGTGTATCCTCCATTCCTCCCTTCAACAGCCATTTCCATCCATATCCAATTTAATAATTTTACATATAAATGAAACAAATACTAAGTGGGGAACCCCCAAGGGGTTGCAAACAAGCAAATCAATGGGTAATCTGAGAGATGTGATATGAAAGCAAAGTTTCACTAATTTTATCCAGTTATTGTTAGTAACAGTAATACAACTATCATTTATTTGAACAACTACTATGTGTCAGGCACTGTGGTTGAAGCTTTATAAACTCCATTTATAAAGCAATTATCTCTAATCCTAACAATAACCTTGAAAGATAAATGTTAGAAAACTATTCTCACCCTGACTTATCTAGGATGATACAGATATAAATGGTGAAGTTGAAATTTGAATTTAGGTCTATCTGATTACAAAACCCTTGAGGGGTGATCAACTGTTATTTCAAAAGAATTGGCTATCTTCCTCCCCAACCAGGTTCCTCTCTGTGCAACTACTAAAGCCTAGGCTCCTCCTGACTTGTCCTCCCCTCCAGTGCTGCTAAAAGTTACCAGTTGGGCATACCAAAATTGAGCCATAACCAAATACGCGTCTAAACAGTTCCCAAAGATCAGAGATGATGGGGCCGGCCCAGTGGCGCACTGGATAGTGCGCCGCTTGGGAAGCGCGGCGGCGCTCCCGCCCGAGGGTTCGGATCCCACATACAGACCGGTTCCCGCTCACTGGCTGAGCGAGGCGCGGGGGCAACGCCGAGGGTTACAATCCCGTTGCCGGTCCCCGGTCCGGTACGGGGGCAACACTGAGGGTTGCGATCCGTTGCCGGACACGGAAAAAGTCAAAAGACAAAAAAAAAAAAAAAAGATCAGAGATGAGGATGCACTGAGCCTCTAGGGAAGAGGAAAGAGGAGTGGCTCGCCACAGATCTTCCAGACTCCAAATTTAAAACAGGACGCAGACATCTTTTTTGTTGTTGTTTTGCTTTAACAGCTGGCTGGTATGGGGATCCAAACCCATGACCTTGGTGTTACCAGCACTATGTTCTAACCAAGTGAGCTAAGCACTGAGCACTGGACATAGACACTTCAAATATGTGTAACAATGTTTCTTCTGAGAAGGCAAATACTCCCCTGTATTGCCAAAAATATTACTGCTGCTTAACACTGTTTCACTGATTAATAGCCCTCACACTCCCTTTCCTCCCCCAGACCAGCCCTAGAAATCATTACTAACTTGTCTGGTAGCCCATTTTTCCTCAGGCTCTCTCAATCCTATCTGTACCACCCCCCACCACCATTGACTTCAAGGATTATCTAAAGATCTTTTCTGTCTTCATATACCTTTCAAAACATTCCAATCCTGTGGCCCATTCCTATACCTAGCCCTGCTAGTTGACACCTAGTATCAAATGAAAGAACTATTATTTGTAGTTCTTACATACTTCCATACACATTAAATCGTTTACTCTTTATAACAACTCTGAGAGGTAGGTATTAATATCTCATCAGACTAAACTGACTCAGTTTGGTCTAAGTAAATAGATAAGTATGGAAAATATCCATCAGAAAAAGAGGCCACCTCGCACTGCTACAGTGCGCCGCTTGGGAAGTATGGTGGCGCTCCCGCCGAGGGTTCGGATCCCACGTACGGACCGGCTCCCGCTCACTGGCTGAGCAAGGTGTGGGAGCAACACCGAGGGTTGTGATCCTGTTGCCGGTCCCGGTCCGGTACGGGCGCGACACTGAGGGTTGCGATCCGTTGTCAGACACGAAAAAAGACAAAAAGGAAAAAAAAAA
>NW_007747603.1:10998-11787 GCF_000696425.1 Galeopterus variegatus
GAGGGTTGCGATCCGTTGTCAGACACGAAAAAAGACAAAAAGGAAAAAAAAAAAAAAAAAGAAAAAGAGGCCACATTTTTTGTATCTTTTCTTCAAGCCAAGAACCTTTCTCAGAAGCTTCTGGTAGCAGTCCTCTCGAGTCTCACTAGCCAGACTTTGGGCATATACCCATTCCAAAATCACTCACTGGCAAGGACCATAGGACGAATTACCATGACTAATTGACTTAAACTAATTCCTTGGAGTGGAATGGAAGTTGGCAAACACACGACTATTACAGTGCCCATAATCTCTAAGACACAGACCTAGAACAATGAGAGAAGCAGATTATTTCTAGACCCAAATGTTTCCTTCATGTCATAGGGACCTTGAAGATTTGGGTAATCAGAACTGCTAGCCTGAGAAAGGGGAAACAGACATTCCTTAGCGTCCCAGAGTCTGGAGAAAATGCTCTGGAAGACCTTAGTTTTAGTAACAGTATTATACTAATACTAGTCCTAAATCAAAGCCTACTATGTTGGCTTTGCTAATGCATCGCCTCTCCCCAACCTTCAGTTTCTTCTTCAATAACAAGAGACTGCCTAGATCAGTGTTTCTAAACTGTTCTGCATAGAACTGGGGGTTATTAAAAGGACCAAGACCACAGTAAATGGAAGGGGATACAAAGGAGCAGAACATCCCCATTTAACCAGAGTAGCTCCCATTTATTTATTTTTTTTAAGTATTGATATTTATTTATTTATTATTTTTATTTTGTCAATATACAATGTAGTTAGTTATTGTGTCCCA
>NW_007747604.1:0-639 GCF_000696425.1 Galeopterus variegatus
AAGATCATCAATCTAGGTAAACTCATCAGAGCAAGCTAATCCATCAAAGTAAACTCATCAGACCAAGCTCATAAATCTAAGTAAACTTATCAGACCAAGCTCATTCATCTAAGTAAACTCATCAAAGCAAGCCCTTTGATCTAAGTAAACTCTACAGACCAAGATCATCAATCTAGGTAAACTCATCAGAGCAAGCTAATCCATCAAAGTAAACTCATCAGACCCAGCTCATAAATCTAAGTAAACTTATCAGACCAAGCTCATTCATCTAAGTAAACTCATCAAAGCAAGCCCTTTGATCTAAGTAAACTCTACACAACAAGATCATCCATCAAAGTAAACTCATCAGAAACAGCTCATAGATCTAAGTAAACTCTTCAGAACCAGCTAATTGATCTAAGGAAACGCATTGGACAGAGCCAATTGATCTACGTTAACTCATCTGACAAAGCTCATCCATCTAAGTAAACTCAGCAGACCAAGCTCATCGATCTCAGTAAACTCATCAGACCAAGATCATCGATCTAAGTAAACTCATCAGACCATGATGATTGATGTAAGTAAACTCATCAGACCAAGCACATCGATCAAAGTAAACTCATCAGACCAAGCACATCGATCAAAGTAAACTCATGAGAC
>NW_007747604.1:5508-5950 GCF_000696425.1 Galeopterus variegatus
CCTTCGATCTAAGTAAAGTCATCACACCAAGCTCATCGATCTAAGTAAACTCATCAGACCGAGCTCATCGATCAAAGTAAACTCATCAGACTGAGCTCATCAATCTAAGTAAACTCATCAGATCGAGCTCATCGATCTAAGTCAACTCAACATGGAAAGCACATCGATCTAAGGATACTCATCACACCAAGCTCATCGATCTAATTAAACTCAGCAGACCAAGCTCATCGATCTAAGTAAACTCATCAGACCTAGCCTATCGATCTAAGTAAACTGATCACACCAAGCTCATTGATCTAAGGAAACTCATCAGACCAATCAAATTGAACTAAGTAAACTCATCAGACCCAGCCCATCGATCTAAGTAAACTCATCACACCAAGCTCATTCCTCTAAGTAAACTCATCAGGCCAGGCTCATCGATCTAAGTAAACTCATCAGA
>NW_007747604.1:6521-7244 GCF_000696425.1 Galeopterus variegatus
AGTAATCAGACCAACATAATCCATCTAGAAAAACTAATCAGACCAAGCTAATCGATCCAGTAAAACTAATCAGACCAAGCTAATTGATCTAGTAAAAGTAATCAGACCAACATAATCCATCTAGAAAAACTAATCAGACCAAGCTAATCGATCTAGCAAAACATATCAGACCAAGATCATCGATCTAAGTAAACTCATCAGACCAAGATCATCGATCTAAGTGAACTCATCTGAGCAAGCTAATCAATCTAGGTAAACTCATCAGACCAAGCCCTTTGCTCTAACTAAACTCATCAGACCAAGCTCATCGATCTAAGTAAACTCATTAGACCAAGATCATCGATCTACGTGAACTCATCTGAACAAGCTAATCCATCTAAGTAAACTCATCAGACCAAGCCCTTCGATCTAAGTAAACTCATCACACCAAGCTCATTGATCTAAGTAAACTCATCAAAGCAAGCTAATCCTTCTAAGTAAACTCATCAGACCCAGCCCATCGATCTTATTAAACTCATCACACCAAGCTCATTCTTCTAAGTAAACTCATCAGGCCAGGGTCATCGATCTAAGTAAACTCATCAGAACAAGAACATCGACCTCAGTGAACTCATCAGAGCAAGCTAATCAATCTAAGTAAACTCATCAGACCGAGCTCATTGATCTAAGTAAACTCATCATATCGAGCTCATCGATCTAAGTAAACTCAACATGGAAAGCACA
>NW_007747604.1:11577-12321 GCF_000696425.1 Galeopterus variegatus
GAGACCAAGCCCTTCGATCTAAGTAAACTCGTCACACCAAGCTAATCGATCTAAGTAAACTAAGCAGACCAAGCTAATCCATCTAAGAAAACTCACCGGTCAAAGATAATCGATCTCGGAAAACTAATCAGACCAAGCTAGTCGATCTAGGAAAACTAATCAGACCCAACTAATCCATCCTGGAAAACTAATCAGACACAACTACTCAATCTACGAAAACTAATCAGACCCAACTAATCCATCTAGGAAAACTATTCAGACCCAAAAAATTGATCTAGGACAACTAATCAGACAAAGTTAGTTTATCTAGGAAAACGAATGACACCAAGCCAATCAATCTAGGAAAAATAATCAGAACAATCTAATTGATCTAGTAAAAGTAATCAGACCAACTTAATCAATCTACGAAAACTAATCAGACCAAGCTAATCGATCTAGCAAAACTTATCAGACCAATCTCATCGATCTAGGTAAACTCATCAGACCCAGCCAATCGAACTAAGTAAACTCACCATACGAAGCTCATCGATCTATGTAAACTCATCAGACCAAACTCATCGATCTAAGTAAACTCATCAGACCGAGCTCATCGATCTAAGTAAACTCATCAGACCGAGCTTATCGATCTAAGTAAACTCATCAGACCAAGCTCATTGATCTAAGTTAACACATCAAAGCAAGCGAATTGATCTAAGTAAACTCTACAGACCAAGATCATCCATCAAAGTAAACTCATCAGAACCA
>NW_007747605.1:0-279 GCF_000696425.1 Galeopterus variegatus
GAAAACAGTCATATTCTTAAAAAGCATGAAATACTTATGCATAAGAAACTGAGTAGTAAAAGACTGGTGCACAGAAGGTCACTAAATATCGATGACAGAAATGTTAAAAGAAACGGTTCGGTAGAAGCACCTGGAGTGTTGACGGATGAGGGAACGAACAGTGTCAGAACGCTCAGCTCATCTCTCGCCCTCTACAAATCACAGAAGTCACCGTCGTTCTTTTCCACCCTCCTCCCAGCCGCTCCCAGAGGTGGCGGCGTCGGCTCCACCACGACAGGC
>NW_007747605.1:3419-3692 GCF_000696425.1 Galeopterus variegatus
TCACAATCGTCTACTGCTGAACTACCTCACAGACTGGAAAGAGCAGATTCTGTGGAATTTGTCACAAATCCTTCCACTAAGAGCCACATCTGGCAAACTAAATCCATGTGTTGCTTGTTTGTTATTGGAGTATGAAAATGCTACTGATTTGGGGGTGTGGATTTTGTATTCTGCAACATTATTGAAATTGTTAATCAGTTCTAAGTGTTTTTTGGTAGAGTCTTTATGTTTTTCTATATATAAGATCATGTCATCTGCAAACAGGGACAGTTT
>NW_007747605.1:5818-6377 GCF_000696425.1 Galeopterus variegatus
AGAAATGGAAATCAAAACCACATTGAGATATCATCTCACCCCAGTTAGACTGGCCGTTATTCAAAAGACCACTGATGACAAATGCTAGTGTGGATACGGGGAAGGGGGAACTCTTCTACAGTGCTGGTGGGACTGTAAATTAGCACAGTCATTACAGAAAACAGCACAGAGGTTTCTGAAACAACTACAGGTAGAACTGCCATATGATCCAGCAGTCCCACTACTGGGTATGTATCCAAAGGAATGGAATCATCATGTTGAAGGGACAACTGCACTCCCATGTTTGTTGCTGCTTCATTTCCAGTAGCCAAAATATGGAACCAATTACGTGTCCATCAATGGACAACTGCATGAGGAAACTGTGGTATATATTCACACTGGAATACTACTCCACCTTAAAAAAGATGAAATTCTGCCATTTGTAGCAACATGGATAAGCCTGGAGAAAATTATGTTAAGTGAAATAATCCAGACAGAGAAAGAGAAATATTACCTGTTCTCACTCATAACTGGGTGCTAAGAAAGAAAGACAGATACAAAGAAAGACAGGGGAGAGAGA
>NW_007747605.1:7293-8071 GCF_000696425.1 Galeopterus variegatus
AGTTCTCCAGGTTTCTGGTAATTTCTCATGGCATCGCTAGGAAACTAACACAGCCTTCGGTACTGAGAGTGGGGTGCTGAGGGAACAAACGCCTGAAAACAGAAAAGTGGCCTTGGAATACGGTAATGGGTGGAGGCTGGAAGGATTTATTGACGCTGGATTTAAAAAGTCTAGATCACCTTGAGAAGACTGTTGGTAAAAATACGAATGTTAAAGACACTTCTGAGAAAGTTTCAGATGAAAATGGGTAACATACTATTGAAAACCAAAGGAAAGCCTAGTGTTATAAAATGTCAGGAAATGTGACTGAAATATCTTCTACTGTTGGGAAGAAAATAGAACTTATAAGCAAAACATTAAACCAAGGGCGAGGACCCTTCTACAAGGGGGCCCTCACATGCACATACAGTGGCCGTGGGCTTCGGCTACTTCCTGTCTCCAGAAGTGGCGGGGAGGTCGTTCTAGCAGCCTTATCGCATGTCCTGCATCCGTGATGTAAGCCGGACAATATCCTGCACGTACCCAGACTTCGCTATAGAAACGTTTTAAAGAGGATTTCAGATGAAATGAAGGGAACGAGCCAAGTTGGAATATAGTAATACAATAATGTTTCTACAAAGACAGGACACTTTACTTGCTGCAGCAGTACTATTTGATGGCATCATTTGGGGACTTTGCATTAAGAACATGGGGACTCTGTTATTCAAGATATCAGTAGGGATGGCGACGGGTCTGGAGCGGCCGTGACAGGAGACAGCGCGATCCTGTGAGCTGTGCG
>NW_007747605.1:9612-9933 GCF_000696425.1 Galeopterus variegatus
CTGGCACCTCCCCTCTCACTCTCTCTGCTTCCTCTCACCCTGGGATCTGCTTGTACCTGCTACTGCTGGCCACTTTCGACCATGAGTAGAAGCAGCCAGAACCATAAGCCAAATAAACTTCTGTTCTTTATAAATTAGCCACTCTCAGGTATTCTCTTATAGTGACACAGAATGCACTAATACACTAGGGCAAGTGACAAATCCTGGGAGCTTTTCAAGATAATTGTACAAAGATGTGGGGGAAAGGCTCCAGGCATCTCGGTAATGCAGGACCATGAAGTAGAAGTGAAATCGAGGAAAGGCACAAAAGTCACAAATGTG
>NW_007747605.1:11940-12321 GCF_000696425.1 Galeopterus variegatus
GGCCCCAAGTCACCAGCTCAATAAAGGACAGAGTTACTGACAAGGTCATAGAAGGCGGCCCCTCTCGCACACTGACCACCACAGCAGCGGCTCCAGTGTGGCACCAGTGGATCCCACTGAAAGACCTGCAGGACTGAGGCTGCATCTGAGAAAGAGCTCTCAGGGAAGCCCAGAGTCAAGAAGGGAAACCCAAACAAGGACCCTGGAGGAAACTGAGGCTCCTGGAGGAAGCTGTGGCCCCTGGTGCCTACAGCTGCAGCAGCTTTAACACTGCTCAGCCACTAGCCGGAGTGACGTGAATCCTCATGTTACTTGTTCCTTGTTGAAATGGCCTTGTTTCCCTTAGTTGCTATTAACGCCAACAAGTTTTCAAAAAAAAAA
>NW_007747606.1:0-1609 GCF_000696425.1 Galeopterus variegatus
GGCTTGAAGGGAGTCAAACATTGGAGACACGTTTAATCAAAGCTACTCACTTCCTTGGGCATGGTCTCTGGCCATCAGGCCTCAGAGATGAAATGTTAATGAAAAAGAGAGGAGACAAAGAAAGAAACCTACTGAGTGGGTTGAATATTTTGTTCTGAGATCATCTCTGTGAGGGCTGGAAGATAAAACAGGTGTGAATGGGCTTGGGATCCACTTGAATTGTAAAGCGATCAGAAATCAAATTTTGCCTGAGACAAGGACAAGGTTTTAAACCACAGGTAAAGGCATTTATAGACGTAGGCTGAGAGAAATTATAATTATGTCATTGTTATTTAAGTTCATTCAGAATATCCAGGACAAAAAATAAATAAATAAATAAATAAAAATAAAAAGACATTTAGGACAGTTTGTATATTATACCATTGCCCTTGTGAGGAGAAATCAGCAAATAAATTAAGGTCATAATTTATTGGGCTGGCCGGTTAGCACACCCAGAGTGTGGTGATAGTGGTATAACACCAAGTTCAAGGGTTCAGATCCCTGAACCAGCCAGCCACCAAAAAAAAAAAAAAAAGAAAGAAAGAAAAGAAAAAGAAAAAAAAGAGGCACTGTAATGTATTATGAGTGTACTCACTTTATGTGATGTAAAGCAAAATTCTGCCCATGAGACTCAGCATCTAGAATATCGTTTGGTGGCTGCAGCGGGGATGTGAGGATATGCCTCTGATTATTATGGTAAATATTACAGAATCTAGTGATTCGAACAATCATACAGACTCTGCATAGGTGAAACTGTGGACACTTGTCAAAAGAAAGAAGCAGATATTTCAAATTAAAAAATAAAGTTAGGCTCTGAAAAATACACTTTTAAACTTTCTAATAAAATTTGTTTATGACAATTTTGTTCTATATAGGGCTTGGAAAAATAACTATTTTTTGTTTGTTTTATAAGCTCACATATATTTGGTAATAACACATTCATAAAATGTCTAAAGCNTGTGTTGAAAATTTTTACCATGAATGGGTGATGAATTTTGTCAAATGCATTTTAATGTATCTATTGAAATGATCATGTGATTTTTCTCCTTTTTTCTGTCTATTTGTGAATTACATTGATTTTCAGATTTTACACCAATCTTGCATTCTTGGGATATACCCCACTTGGTCATGATAATTTATCCTTTCTGTATACTTCTGGATTTGACTTGCTGATATTTTAAGGATTTTTTTCTTTTATGTTTATGAGAATATTGGTCAAATATTTTTCTTGTACATTTATGTGATTTTTGTATCAAGGTAACACAGGCCTCAAAATGTGGTGTGAAGTATTTCCTCCATCTCTATTTTCTGAAAGAGTTTTTGTAAAATTAGTACTAATTCTTCCCTAAATATTTGACAGAATTCACCAGTGAATCCATCTGTGCTTGGAGTTTTCTTTATGGGAAGGTTTCTGATTAAGAATTCAGTGTGTTTAATAGATATAGTTGCTCTTCAGATTTTCTATTTCTTCTCAAATCCATTTTGGTAAATTGTTTGAAGAAAATTATCCATTGCATCTGATGGTCACATTTAATGACATAAATTTTCTCACAGTATTCCTTTTTGGGGG
>NW_007747606.1:2929-12320 GCF_000696425.1 Galeopterus variegatus
GTTTAAATAGTATATTTTTCCATGCTTTTACTTTTTTTTTTGTTGTTGTTGGCTGGGTGATACAGGGCTCCAAACCCTTGACCTTGATGTTACAAGGCTGCGCTCTAACTCATTGAGCTAACCAGCCAGCCACCACCCGCCCCCCTTCCCCCTTTTTTTTTAATGCTTTCACTTTTAACCTTTATAAGTGTCTCTTCTAGATAGCATATAGCTGTCTTGGGTTTTTTTATCCAAGCTGTCAATTTTTGCTTTTAATTGTTTAAACCATTTACACTTTTAAGTAATTACTGGTATGTTTGAGTTTAAGACTACCATCTTTTGTTTTCTCTTTGCCCCTCTCTCAATCCCTTAGCAGCTGTTGTCTGGTAAACTTGTGGTCTTGCTCTGCACATGCACGGTAGCTGTCAGCCAAGGATTTGGCAAAGCCCTGCATAGACTACTGGCACCCTTCCTCTGTTGAGTTCCTTTCTCTCCAGTGCTTTGCCGTATATATTCCATCTGGTTCACAGCGCCAAATTCTCTCTGGCTCCTTAGCTATTCTGCTTTGGCTGTAGCTCCCAGCACCATGGTAAGATAACAGTTCCCAGTTAGAGAATAGACAGCTGGGGGCTCACCTGAGTTTTTCTTTTCTCAGGAATCATTAGTGCATTGCTTATTTTCCAGTGCCTGAAACAGTTGCCTAATATATTTTTCCTAGATATATACAGTAAATCATTCATGGCAGGAAAGCTTGTCCCAGCACTAGTTAGTCTATCTTGGTGAGAAGTTGATGTCAGAAAACTGTTTTTTAAATTGCATTGTGCCTTTTTTATATACCCAAATGTGGGTAATTTGCACACTTTGGTTCTTAGATCTCTAGGTTTGTCTCTTTTTTTTTTCTTAGAGAACTCAACAAGTTAAACTATCACCTGGATACACATGTTTCTCAAATTTTTTTCTGTAATCTTCACCCCTTTCTCAGATTTTACTCCTACGTTTCTAATATACACTAAGCCAGTAGTCTCAAATGCGATGTGTGCCACATTATGCAGTAAAATGGATTCCATTGAGGGGAGGGAAAACATTAGAATTTCTTCTCAGAAATTAAGCTTTAAGGTACTTGATATGTAGACTGTCATGGTCACTTGACTAATTATGTCAAATGACTACATTTCACATATGCTGTAGAGTATCCTGAAGGGGAAGTCAGGACTGCTGTAAGCTCAAAGCCAAGATGGTATGTTTGTGGGAGTTGGAAAAAAGAGCCCTCTTCGCATATGTAACACCTAAGGGATGCATACCATAGGAATTGGCATGTGGACTGTGTTTTAATCCCCATTTGCCATCAAGTTAGGCAGTCCCTTGTGCTGTACAATCTGTCAAACCATACACAGTTGCCTGGGGGTAGTGAGATTTCTATACTGCAGACCCTATTGTTTTGTTTTTTCCCCCCATAAACTGTAACATAATTTATATATGCTTAGATAAGAAGGTTTATGGATTTTAATGCCTGTTTTTAACTAAAATGGCTGTCAAAAGTCTGAATATTATGGTAGGCTGTTACCAGACTTCTGGCATAAAATCCCTAATCTCAGTTTCTAGGGAAGTTCCTTATAGAAGTTGCTCACAAAAGCCCCTCAATTTCAACAGTCTGGAAAAGTCCCTAAGTTGTAGGATGTAGGGTACATGTACAGTAGCCATGAAGAGATCCCTAATTCAAATTAAAAGTGTAGAAATAGTTCCATTTAAGTCAGTAAGTAAGGTTAGGTGCTGATGGCTTGGTCTCTCTTCCCCCCCCACTCCAGTTTAAGAAAATAAAGAAGGCTGAGCCTAGAGAAATCAGCCTTGTTCATATTTGATGACCACTCCAGTGGTGTGTAGATAAATAGAGATACCTGTTATTCTTGGGACTTGACTATGTTATTAGCTGGCAGGGAGATCTGATAGAATGCTATAACTGTTGCTGTCCCATTTTGTGTTTCATTTTATGAGGTGTATGGAGTTGTAATTTTCTACCAGCCTTAAATCACTTCAATCTTCGAACTCTCTTGTTTAGCTATGATAATGGTAATACTTATTTGCGAGCGTGATAGCCAAAGAATGGCAGAGCTGGCACTTTATAGGCTCTTTTCAGTCTTGCTGTGATTATCTGATCAGATCTAACAGAGAAGTGGGCCCAAAAGTTTTGAAATTAACAAGACGGCTCTTTGAAATTGATTAACATCCTCTGTTGTTAGTGATGAACCATGCCTTAAGTATATATTGCATCTCAAAGCATTAGTTGACAGTAGTATGGAGCTATCATGATTAGGAAGACATTTAAAAGTATTATTTCATCCTGATTTCATTCTTTAAAAATGTCTATTTATATGATTTATTTTGTAAAGGATATACTAGCACAGTTGTCCCTGGGTATCTGCAGGGGATTGGTTCCCTTAAACAAAATGGCATAGTATTTGCTTATAATCTATGTATATCCTCCCATATACTTTAAATAATCTCTAGATTACTTATAATACCTAATACAATGCAAACGCTATCTAACTAGTTGTTATACTGTATTGCTTTTCATTTTTATTATTTTATTTTATTTTTTTAATATTTTCTATCTGCGGTTGGTTGAACGTGAAGGTGCAGAACTCTCAGATACCGAGGGCTGACTGTACTATAGTATATGTACATAATAAATATATATGTAGGGAACATGTTCAAATATTCATGTTTAAAATAACACAATATATATAACAATCAGCTGAATTGCCTCAGTATTTTTGCTTTTTCTCTAGTCTTTCAAAACCTTTTTCAAATTTTACATCCTCCTCTTTGAAATTGTAAAACTACCTTATTCCTCAAAAGAACATTCTTCTAATATAGTCCATAGGTACTCCTCTGATAGTATGTAGAGCTAGAGCTAGGGTCTGGAGCTCACAGACCCTTCGAGCCCATTCACAAACCCTTCACGCAGGTCTGTGAGCTAGGTAACCGGCAAAAAGGTCCTTGGAGCCTTGGTTGAAGTAGGAATAGTCTTTATTCAGCATGCACACATCTAATACCTAGGCAGTCCAAAAAGGAACCTCAGAAACTCAACTGGTACCCACAGAGTCCAAAGAAAAACTGAAACTGAGCAGCTGCCAGCAGAGTGAACATGCTCTATTGTTAGATGCAAGCTCTCTGCCACCAGCCTGCTTCACAAACTGCAGAACACACAAAAGCAATAACTAGAAAGATACATGGGTGCACATGCACACTAACTCCACCCACACACAACTTGTTAACAAGAAATGTCGAGGGAGCCTGACTAAATTATTATATTTTCCCCACATAGTATAATACATTTAAAAGAAAAATGTCTTCTGTGGTGATTAGGAATCATGACTACCAAAAGATTCTTATTTTACTCTGATTGTAGATGTATAGTCTCCTTCGCATGTCTTGACTGCCTGCCTATGTTCAGCATGAATGATAACCAGGAAAAAAGCCTGTACAGCTCTTGAGATTCCGTGTGTGTGTGTGTGTGTGTGTCTGTCTGTCTGTCTGTCTGTCTGTCTGTCTGTCTGTTTTCTTCCTACTGCTACATGTTGATTTATATATTTCTTCCTGTCCTCATCAATCTTCTTGACTTGACTTGTTTGTCATGTGACTTGACTTGCTTTTATTAATCTTCCCAGCTCAGCTTTTCCACTCACCTTTTTGTGTTAAGTTTTCTTCCCACTTCTTTGATCCTTTCTTTTTCATCTCCTTGTCTTCTTCCTCCACTTCTACTCTGGAGAGCAGAGTGAGGAAATCACTCAGGACAACTTGAAATGTAATGGCTACTAGATTAGGATAAACCTACAAAGGAGACTGAGAAGTAGGAGAAAACCCAAAAAAGTAATGTCAAGGAAACCAGGGAAATAAAGTAACAAGTGTTTTATAGTATTATGCTCCTGCAAAGTCAAATAAGAGAAGACTAAAAATTAAATTTAGTAACATGACCATCGTGCAAAAGCATTTTTGTTGGAGAGTTAGAAGTGGAAACCAGATTGGGGTGGGTTGAACAATGAGTGGGAGATAAGTGTAGCTGGAAAGTTGAGACAGCTCTGTAGAGAACTTTTCCTCTGGAGGCGAGGAACGGGATAAGGAAATACCTGAGGAGAGAAAAATGAGTTGAGGATTTCTTGTTCATTTCCTTTTGTATAAATCAAAGAGGCTTAAGAACGTTTATATGAAAGTGGAGGGCCGCCCGGTGGCGCACTCGGTAGAGTGCGGCGCTTGGGAGCGCAGCGGTGCTCCTGCTGAGGGTTCGGATCCCATATAGAGACCGGTTAGCTCACTGGTTGAGCGCGGTGTGGGCGCGACACCGAGGGTTGCGATCCCGTTGCCGGTCGCGGTACGGGCGTGGCACCTAGGGTTGCGATCCCGTTACCAGTCACGAAAAAAGACAAAAAGGAAAAAAAAAAAAAGAAAGTGGAAATGATCCACTCAAGCAAACTATTGAATATACAAAAGAATAGATTTGTGAGTGAGTGAGTGAGTGAGGTTTCCGAGAAGACAGGAGGGGAATTGATCCAAGGCACAGGTGGAGGGATTGGAGACTTTGGATGGAAGAGAGACATTTTCCCTATTGTCAACAGGAAAGAAGGCAAGAATAGGTGTAAATACAAGTTTGTCTGTTTACCTTCAAAGTAGATGGAGTTTCCATATTCTGAGCCTCCCACCTATTTCTCTCAAGTAGGAAGTAATGTCATCTGCTGAGAGTGAGAAGGTAACAGTGTGGAATAAGGTTTGAGGAGTGGAGTTTTGAAGTTGACCGGTGAAATATATTATTACACATTGTGTTGAGGCCCATTTCCTGCTAGAGACCATGAATTACAAGTGATACCTGTCTGCCTTCTTATAATGCTATCCAGCACCTCTTAGAAGAAGCAGGTTTTACAACAATGCTATTCAAAGTGTGGTCTACAGACTGTTAATATGGGTCTGGAATGAGATAAGGAGTTTTCTACAGAATGTAAACCGATGTATTGCTTCCTTAATTTGGCAAGTCTATAAAGAAAATGTCAGCTGAACTCAACAATGTGTTTAGTGACTTAGTTGGTTTATGACACAAGTTCCTTATCTCATTAGGGACCTGGTAAGTAATAACAAGTGACCACTGTAAGTAGCACTGTTTTGGAGTATTGGTAAGCATGGCTACTAACATAAATGCTAGAATAAAAGTGGGGTGGTCAAATTATTCATAGTAGTAAGAACCTTATAAGAATAACAATGCTGTGGGAGCAAGCTGCGGGATACAAAGGACTTAGTAGTCCTAACAATCAGACAATCTAGATACCACCAACAAATAAACCCAAAAGGAGGTATTTACCTCAGAATGGAGGATGCAGTCAAACTGTCTGGGAATAATAGTTCAGACAAGGAGGGAGAATATTAGTTTCAAATTTCTGGGTGAATACTAGGTCACAGGAAAGTCTGAGGGCAGGCTGCTTCCTAAAGTTCCTGGAAATATTCAGTGAAAGAACAGAGCCCCACAGTGAGAACAAATGGCTGCAAAGAAACACAAGTAGACCAGGATAGGAATTTGGGGATAAGAAGAGAAAAGCCTCAGGTATTTCTGGGAGGGGACACTAGAGGAGGCAGATCTCAGAAAGTATTAGAGAAGTGGCTACACTAAGGTACCATAAGTTTTGAACACTTGATGGTAACAACATACAAGGGAACCCTATCACTCTGAAGATAGGAAAGTTTTCTTAGCCTGTTTCCAACCCCTACATAGGAAACTTTTCTTATAGTACAGGAAAACTCATTTTACTGTAAAATGAGTTATAGGGAGTACAGTTGACCCTTAAACAGCACGGATTTAAATTGTGTGGGTCCGCTTATACGTGGAACTTTTCCACTTGGAGTTGTATCTGGGTTATGGAGTGGCCTATAGTGGTCACCTCCGCAAATGGGCTCTGTGGCTTAGTGCTCCTGAACCTGCCACCTGTGATTGTGGGTCAAGGTGCTGGCGCTGCCTGGGTTCCACTTTCAGCGATAGCTCCTGTGGAAATGCTGAGTATTCTGGGGAAGCTACCGCCAACCACCTGGTTCACCCCAAGGCCAACCCGGGTCATTGGTAGATGAGCTTCTTTTTCCCAGAAGTCCACCCTCCTGTTCATGGCCAAGGTGTTGGAGTCCCCAGAGTACTTGGAATCCCCACCCCCCCAGCCTCCAAGAGCAATCATGATCACCTGTGGCCTGGCTTGGAAGCTGTGAGGAAGTAGCTCTGTGGCCAACCTAACAAATCTAAGGCTGGCCCCCCATCCTGACTTGAGTGAGTAACACCAGCCCCAGGCTTCCGGAGGTACTAGTCAGAACCATGCACGTTGCCTGCTCCACCCTGTACACTAGGTAGGCTGCAGCAAACAGAGAAGCAATTGGATTCTTTTTATCAAAACAGCAAACATCAAAAAATAAGTCCAGGGCCGGCCCGGTGGTGCACTGGAGAGTGCGCCGCTTGGGAGCGTGGCATCGCTCCCGCCGAGGGTTCGGATCCCATGTGGAGACCGGTTCCCACTCACTGGCTGAGCATGGTGCGGGCGCAACACCAAGGGTTGCGATTCCGTTGCCGGTCCCCGGTACGGGCGCGACACCAAGGGTTGCGATCCCGTTACCGGTCAGTAAGAAAGACAAAAAGGAAGGAAAAAATAATAATAATAAGTCCAGAGAGTCCACTCTTTACCATCCAAACTGCACGTGAGCTTTCCTGATACCCCATAACTGTCTGCTTTGCACCAAGTGGAAAATAAACACCAAGCAGCCAAAAAAAATTTATGTGGATTTTCAACTGTGTGGAGTGTTGGAGCCCCAAACCCCCATGTTCTTCAAGGATCAACTGTACTGTGATCTTACACCACCCAAAGGTATTATAAGAAAAAAAAGGACAACAGTGCTCTGAATAAAAGACCTAAAGAAATGAAGATATTGGTATGCCTTGGCCTTAAAGCAGAGGTACAATGAGACCTGTTTCTACAAAATGAGTTGGGAAAATAAAACAGTATGTTATGAAAAAATAACGTAAACCAGAATTAGAAAAGTTTAGAAATGAGATGGCTGCACTATAGGAGGACATGGAAAAAACTTAAGGAAAGAATTGGAAGTATTTTGGAAATGAAGATGAATCAGGTTCTTGAATGCATAGACACTGTAGAAGGTTCTGTAAAAGAAATAAAGGATGGAAAAGGACAAATGAATACCAAACAGGAAAGATGTAAAGGAGATTTCATAGATAAATGGCAAGATCTTACATACACACACACATAAGTATATGGATATTTATGATAGTACCTGAAGAATGCTCATATTAAAAAAGGAACAGAACTGAGAAAACCAAAGAACAAAAAATTAAAATCCATGAAAATGTTCAAATAAAAGCTAAATATTTATATTAAAATACTCTGCTATGTGCCTAGGAGAATCGAAACAGAATAGCTACCACTGAAATGTGTTCTAAGGCTTTAAAGAAAAAGAAAATACTTTAGGCATTCATTTATAAAGACTAGATCACTTATAATGGAAAGAATGTCAGAATATTCAGACTTCAGCATCAGCACTTGAGTACAGAAGATAGTAAAGATTTTAAGATTTTCACAGAATGAAAATGAACTGAGATTTTTATACCCAGCCAAACTGATCTTCAAACATAAAGACTGCATGTAAGAATTTAGGGTGTATTGTTCCTGTGATCTCTTTCTAAGGATATTAGATTTTGCCATATTTTCTTTATTTCTTACTTTATGTGTACTTACTGTTTTTTTCTGAACCATTTGAAATAAGTTGCAGACCCTTCACAACACTTCAGCCCTAAACATGTCAACATGTCTCTGAAAACTAGAGATAAAAAAAATTTTTAAGCTTTATTGGGGTAAGATTAACATACAATAAGTACATATTTAAAATGTGCAAGTTGATGAATTTTGACATATGCAATGATATTCTCATATATAACCACAGTACATGTATCAAATTCAGGAAGTTTGACATTAATAGAACACTATTATCTAACACATAGTTAATACTCATGTTTTTGCCAGCTGTCCCAATAATGTCCACAGCATTTTGGGGGGATGAAGAAAGGGGGGTTGTGGGGATACAGAAGACAGATTGCCGGCAAGTTCCATGGAATGGATTTTCAGGCAAGTTTCAGAGAGTGAGTTAAAATCCCAGAGGTGCAGCACCGCAGTGAGCCATGGCTGTGCCTTCTCCAAGAACATCTGATATCAGCCCTGGGGGAAATTGTTTCTTGGGGAGCTGGCCAGTTAGTTCAGTTGGTGAGAGTGTGGTACTGATAACACCAGGGTCCAGGGTTTGATCCCTGTACCAGCCAGCTGCCAAAAAAAAAAAAAGGAAATTCTTCCTTGGGCACTCTATCTCATCTGTAGAGGTAGTTAGTGGCTGTTATATATAGCAAGTCAAATCATTTCTGCTGTTGTACCTGTATTCTTTAGAGTTCTCTCTACTGATTAGCCAGTCCTTGTTATCCCAGTCCCTTGATAAAGTTAATAATTCTTTATGTTAAGCTTCCTTTTTTCAAATTAATATGTGGTTTCTCTTTCCTTATTGTGTCCAGACTGATGCATCATTTCTGGCAAAAGTGATATGTCCTTTTCAGTGCTTTCCATTAAGAAACTCATGGTGTCATTCTGTTCCATTGTTAGTGTCGACTTTGATCACTTGTTTAAGGCAGTGCCTGCTAGATTTCTCAGCTGTAAAGTTATCTCACTGCCCCCCCTACCTCCCAAGAGGTACTTTGGGGTCTGTGTGAATATTCTGTTCTCAAAAAATTTGGATTGGCGTCCACCGATGCCTTTACTAGTTATTACTGTGATTGTTGCTTTGCCTCACATGGATTTGTCACCTCTCTTCCCTTGGGTGACAGAGCTGCAAAAGGATTACTCAAAGCCCATTACTTCCGAACAGTGAAAGACCCCAAAGGGGTTAATTTCCTGGAACCCTCAAGAGAGAGGCATTCCTTCCTCTTGGAAATTAGCCCTGAATTGGGGTTCTCACCCCGCATTTATTCTCCAGACCAGGAAGTTACAGATAAAGAACGTAGGTGGGGTTTAGCCATAGAGACTGGTAACATCAGTGTTGAAACAAGCAAAGTGACATTCCATAATGCAATTTGCCAAAGGTTGAGTCAATCCACCAACAAAAGCTTGGTCTTAGCAAACATTCTCTTTCCCTACAGCAACTTCCCAGTATCTTTACATATCAATCAGTAACTTGTCTGTCCTTGAGCCAGCAACCTTGCTGTGCTACAATTCTTTATCTTACAACAGAGACTTTAGCCTGGGGAAAATTTCCTGTCAGGTTAACATTTCTATATGTAATTTCAAAAGAATAGGCTAAACCTTAAACTACAGGGAACTAGGCCCTGCGAAATATATTT
>NW_007747607.1:0-337 GCF_000696425.1 Galeopterus variegatus
TAGCTGTGGCAATTTACCTAACCCCCCTGTGCCTTGATTTCCTCATCTGTAAAATGGGGAATAATGACATCGATCTCCATGTTGTGAGGACTGAACGAGGGTGGAAGTGTGTACACACCGCCTTGGAACAGTTCTTGGCACAAAATAAGCACGCAGTAAGTGTTGCTGTTGTTTTAGGTGTATCTGGAATACAGGCGGGATTGGGGAAGAGGTTGGGTGGACACTGATTCCATGTTAGAGAATCAATCCCCATGTCTTCAACACACACAGGTGAACACCAGGTTCACCTGTGGAAGCTGCTATATCTCCCTGCTCCTCCCTTTGCCTGGCTCGAAAC
>NW_007747607.1:5774-6137 GCF_000696425.1 Galeopterus variegatus
TTCAGGACTGTCCCTTGAAGTAACTGGCCAACACTGGGCATGTGTCAGCCCTGCCTGTGCCCCGCCCTTGCCCTTACTCCCTTCCCATCAGGCTGTGAATTCACCTGGAAAAACCCCAGTTCCACTCTTCTCTCTTCATTAACCAGTTTGTCCGTTCACTCGCACACTCGCTCCCAGTCATTCACGTATCCCGCAGTTCCCTGGGCAGGCATCCCACAGACAGGCCCTGAGCTTGGCACTGTGGGGCATGTAGATGTCAGTCTGCCAGGAATTCTGAGGCTGAAGCATTTGCAGCCTGGGGAGCTCAGCACCCACAAAATCAGCATCTCTGAGTTCACAGCAGGGAGAGGCTGTTCACAGATG
>NW_007747607.1:7726-8543 GCF_000696425.1 Galeopterus variegatus
GTGGGGAGCACAGGATTGCAGGGGGGCATAGAAATGCATGAAGAGAGGAGAGTTTCTTTAGGCATTCTGCTGCTGGGGAAACAAGGGGACAGGTGCTTTCATCTGTCCATATATTCATTCACTCGACAATTACTGCACTCCTATACACCAGGCACGCATTCTAGTGGCAGATGCAGTGCTCAGCCAGGTACTCGCAGCACAGGGTGATCAGTGGTTAGGTGGGGCAGGGCATGGGCATCACCGGGCCCTTCAGGGGCTGAGTCCTCTGAGCCCCTAAGGCTGAGCTGAAGGGTAGCCCCAAGGAAAGACCTCAGAGCCTCCTGCTTCCCACGCTCTCTTCCCACCGCACACACAGGTGTGGGCCTCACCTCCCTAGCCCTTATGGCCAGCATCCCATCCTCCTACATTTTTATATAAATTTATTCTTTCCAATAAAGGAAACTATCAAATGTTTAACTAAAAGCAATTCAATTTTTATCTTTGTCAGATTTTTCTATAAATCAGTCACAAACCACAAGCCCCTTGGTGCACGATGTACTGTAGTTTTGGGTTTGGAATATAGGGTTATCAACCCCGGCACACTCAATTCTGTGTCCCCACTCAGCACCTATGCCCCATTCATGGCCACGCTGTCCACCACCAACCCAGAATCTGTCTCCAGCACATAAAACACCCCTTGCCCGATCTAGGCATTGTCTCCAAAAAGCATGCAGGCAAATACCCCCCAAATGTTACACATTCCAACGAGGGGACCCTCCCCCAACACGCACACTTGTTTTTCACACATCTATCTGTGTGGGGTGCACCTTCCAGCCTC
>NW_007747607.1:11598-12320 GCF_000696425.1 Galeopterus variegatus
TAACCCTGCCCTTCCCTCCCTGCCAACTTTGCTTTATGCTTCCCCTCTCCAGGCTCCCCATGCCCTCAAACTGGCTTCCTCAGGTTCCCCAAATCTCCATGCTCATTCCTGCCTCCTCGTCTTTTCCTCGTCTCACGCCCACCCCCATGTCCTCCCAGCCCACAGCCAGCCTGTCCTCCTCCAAGAAGGCTGTCCTGACTTCTCTAGCTGACCCCTTCCAGCAGCCCCCGGCCGTGGCCACTGTTCTGTAATTGACTGTTGCTAGTTGCTTCCTGTGTGTTAATTTAATCTTCCTGCCAGCCAAAAAGCCCCCTGAAGATGGAGGCCTTTCAGGACTGTCCCTTGAAGTAACTGGCCAACACTGGGCATGTGTCAGCCCTGCCTGTGCCNAGAGGCTCAGGGGGCAGAAGATCCAGCAAACGCCCCTAAATGGATCTTCAGATACTCCAGAGTCAGACTTCAAGATGCTGAGGGAGGGTGGGGCGAGGAAGTGGGGACAGCGAGTGCCCGAGCTGCTGCCTGGAGCTTGGAGTAACAAACGAGGCGCGCGGCGGAGTGTCCGCTAGAGGGCGCAGCAGAGTCAAGCACCGGGTCCAGGCAGAGGGGAAGGAATGGGAGAGGGAGAGCGCGGTGGGGTGCACGGTCAGGCTTGGGGAGACGAAGGGACAGCTCTGAGGGAGCCCGGGCTCATCCTCCCGCCTCCTTGTTCCTTCCAGGCTGGT
>NW_007747608.1:0-765 GCF_000696425.1 Galeopterus variegatus
AAATATATTTTAGTTTTGTTTGTGTGCCAGGCACTGTGCTAAATCATTTATATGCATAATTTCATTTATGTTGCATTAACAACCTTATGAAGTATTATCTCCATTTTTCAGGTGAGAAAAACAAGGCCTAGAGCAGCTAAACCTTATCACACCAAATGTTTTGAATACTCTTTTCAAACCCAAGAATTTTGACTGTAAAATTTCATTTTTTGGCATCACATATCCTTAATCTCTTCCTTTGTTGGCAGGTTGTATGTTTGTGTGGGCAACCTAAAGGCTGGCTGGAAAGCCCCCATATACTCAGTCCTTATTCCTAAATTCAACAAGTGTTCATGTTTTAAATCATTGTAAGAGAGCTTGCAATTCCTGGTAAGGAGAGGACTGTAGGGCAAAGTTTAGTAGAGGAGTGGAGGCTGAAAGAGGGAAAAGCCAACAGCATCCCAGTTCACTATAAATCAAATCTTGTCATAAAACTTAATTATTTTGTTTGAAATTAAGTCTGTGAACATAATATTAAATCAGTTTTTAATCTATAAACAAAAAAAAATTATTACCTCCAAAGTTTGGGATTATATAGTTGATTCCTCTTATTTCAGTTTCCCCCCTTTTTAACAGCCTAGCAATGACTCTATATTCTTTTATTTATTGTTTATTTATTAAACAGTCCTTGCCAGGGACTCAGAAAGAAAACATGAGGACTTCCCTTAAGTTGTTCACAACAGTGCTGCTGCCTGGAGGGGCTATTGGCTGGGGTTGGGGGTGGGG
>NW_007747608.1:5084-6205 GCF_000696425.1 Galeopterus variegatus
AAGCAGAAGAGACAGCCAAGAATTCTGACTTAGTTCTGTCAGCTTGTCGCCTTGCTTTGGGCTCATTGAGTGAACTGAGTTTGGAAGAAGCCGAGGGCTGCTGAGACAGGCTGACAGCTGAGACATGAGCAAGACAGACCCTCTCTGTCACCACTGGGGTCAGAAAATTTAACCAGAAGCCGCGTCCCTTTTAACTTAGGAAAGCAGATTGAGGAGTAAATGGACTAATTAGTTGTAGAATGTTTGCCTAATACTTTGGGGATCTCTTCTATTTTCCCATGGAAGTATCATAAACATAGACTATAAGCATTGCTATTTCTATGCAAACCTCATTGCGCAAGAGGTACATGGCATTAAGTCTTATACTTAGGAGTATATTTTTTGCAGCAAATGTTACATGGCTTCAAAAAGTAATTTTAAAATATGATTCTTCTCATGTAGGTCTTGTGTGACCTCAATGAAATGCTCATTTATGCAGCATCGTAAAGCCATTTAGTACCTATGCAAGTTGCTACATGCAAAGAAACACTAAGTCTTAATATTCTTTGTTTCTCCAGTGCTTAATAAAGTATTGAAGCAAAGACAGTACTGCTCAGCAAATGGTGCCTTTGTTCCGTATTGCCCTTTTGCAATTAGGCGGGGCACTGTGACCAATTCTGGATTACGATATGTGTGTGTCATTTCCAGACTGAGAGAGTGAAAGTCCAGATGCAGTTTTTTTCATAACTTTATGGTATGATTTCATGGCATGACTTCAGGGCATCTAAACAGGCATGTGTTCTGGATGGCATAGCTCCAGGATGATGCATGGATTCATGAATGACTATGTGGAGCAGAGTCCTGATCCCTCATTGAACATAAAATATGAGCAAAAATTATACCTTTGTGATATTAAGTCCCTGAATTCTGGGGTCAATTTGTGACTTTCATAATGGAGAATAACCTGACTAATACAAGTGTCAAGCAGGTAGTATACATTTAATTTTTGTTTGTTGAATAAATGAAAGACCTCTCATTTACTCAGACTAAAAAATGCCTAAATAATCATCATAATTATAGGAAATATATTTTAGTTTTGTTTGTGTGCCAGGCACTGTGCTAAATCATTTATATGCATAATT
>NW_007747608.1:11237-12319 GCF_000696425.1 Galeopterus variegatus
AGAGTTTTTCTAAGAATGTAATATAGAAATGAGAGATGATTTCATGTTTTGAAAGAAAAAATGATGTTATTTATTAATCTATTCGGCTTAGGTCAATGGGAGTGTAATTAACTAAATAGAAAGGGCTTAGAGAGGAAGAAATATAATATTCGGGTTGACGACTTTATTCATTCAACATTTTTAATAGGTATATATTGAGAAATTACTCTGCACCAGGCACTTTTTTGGGGTGTCTGGGATACACCAATGAACACAGCAGACATAGATACTTGCCCATGTGGGGATATAAATTTTAACAGTGGGGAAGACAGGCAACAAACAATAGATATAATAAATAATCACATAGTTTACTGGAACATAATAAGTACAGTAAAAATTAGAAAAATGTGTAGCAGAGTAAGAGTGATCAGGAATTCAGGAGGCATGGAGGAAATTTGGAATTATTCATTTTTAAACCTTTACCATTTGTTAGAATATTTGCTATTGTTATATTGACCTATTGTTAGAATATTTGCTAGGACAACTCCATACAACTTAAGAAATATTAATAACTAATTTTCTTGTCTCTGATCATAGAGACTGACTAGCCATAGACTCTTCAGGCTACAGAAGTATGTGCTAGGGTGTTTTAGGAGACCAGAGATTAATCATCTTGATTTTTATACTGATCTTGTTGCCTTCCAGGAAAGGGAAGAAAAAAGTTCAGGTACCTTCCCGTGGTTCAATAGAATGGAACATTTGGCCCATTAGATTCTCTATGTTTCTTTCCATGAATGAATTTATGAATGCATGTTCCAAACAATGGAGAAGACAGCTTGCCGGATTTTGCCCTCTCAGGACAATAGAGTCTTAATGAACAGTCAAGTATGAGTATATAGTTCATTCAAATTTCTATAAAGTATAATCCCTGGAGGTGATTTTTAACTTCGAACTTTTTGAAGACCACAGAAAGATTTGTTGAGGGATTAAACCTACTCCCTGGAATGAGAAAACTATATGGATTTTACTATTCAGGTACCGTGAGACTACATTTACTATAGAATGACCATAAATATTACCCAGTGGAGTTTGGTTTTCGATCT
>NW_007747609.1:0-1661 GCF_000696425.1 Galeopterus variegatus
AAAAAGATGTAGACCCATATATATGAATCCTTCATTACCCAGTGGCATCATCCACATCATAACCTCCCTGGGGTGCCTGGAAGCATTCAGACCTTTAGTCCCAGTACTTCATCCAGTGCCCTCACCCAGCCTGTATGGACAAGGCCCCAGTCTACTGTGGTGTCAAGTGACAAAAAATAAAAGAAATTTACTTTAAAGATCTAATTGGTTTTTATTTGTGAGTCTAGAATCAGGGAACACTATGTTTTATAAAATAAATGAGTGTTTTGATGAGCTGAACAGAGGGAGTTGTGTTTATAGGCAGAAAAGGGCTGAAAGAAGCAGAAACAGAACAAAAAGCAGATTGGTTATTTCAAAGTTACTTTTCTTATGGTTTTAAAACAGAGGGGACTTGTCCATCATGCTGCCTCAGGTTGATTGGCATCTCCTGTATTTTTGGAAAACTGAGTCATATTCAGCTATACCTTGATTATTGTGGCACTTAGTCCAAGTGACTCCTTTCTGGTTTGATCTGGTCTGGTGGGACCTAGTGCCAGAGACTAGCCCAAAATAATGGCCCCCCACAAATTTTGTTTAACAATTGTATTATTATATAATATNGGAAGGGGCAATGTTTCTAAAACACACACACATATTTCCTAATACAAAAAGATTTAATTTTTCAATTTTTTTTTTTTTTTTTTTTGGCTTTTGTCTTTTTTCCGTGTCCGGCAATGGATCGCAACCCTCAGTGTTGCCCCCGTACCGGACCGGGGACCGGCAACGGGATCGCAAGCCTCGGTGTTGCTCCCGCGCCTCGCTCAGCCAGTGAGCGGAACCGGTCTATATATGGGATCCGAACCCTCGGACGGGAGCACTGCTGCGCTTCCCAAGCGGCGCACTATCCAGTGCGCCACCAGGCCGGCCCTAATTTTGCAATTATTATTGCTTTGAAGTAGTTTCTACTTTAAGACAAAGAGAGTCTCTGTTAGCACAGCTCCATGTGGGCATTTAGGTTAAAAGCTATCCACATTTCTTCTCAGCCTGCACATTCCGAAATACATTTGTTCATGATGCTGTAACAATAGGGGTTGTAATTGGCAATACAAGCGCTGATGAATATGCAAATTTGGATGATCCAAAATAAATAGTTGGAAACAAAAATGCAGATTGGCTGAATGAATGCACTAATTAGACACATTCATTCAAGGCTTTCCTGATTTGGTAAAATTGCTCCTCCTAGAAGCAGGGGTTGTTCATGGGCTGCCCAGAGAGTGAGCTGCATCTCTGCTTCTCCATGTGCATCAGGTCTTGGCTGGAGCCTCTTTTGCTCTGTCTGGGGCTGGTGAATGGGATGGGGGTGGGGGTGCAAGGAAGGCTGGAGATGTGTGTCCTACCCCAGGATGAGACCTGAGGGTGGCACTGGGTCTTCTGGGGGCCCTTCCAGCCCAGTATGTGAAAGTGGAGCATGTCCCTCCAGGCCTAGGCTTCCTTCTCCAATCCTCTGCCTAACATGAATACCTGTCAAGGGCTGCTGCCGCAGGGCTTTGTATCAGAACTAGCTGAAGCCTTTTTTTGTGCCTTTTGAACATGCAAAAAGATGTAGACCCAGGGCTGGCCCGCTGGCGCACTGGATAAGTGCGCCGCTTGGGAAGCGCGGCGGCGCTCCCGCCCGAGGGTTC
>NW_007747609.1:3126-4244 GCF_000696425.1 Galeopterus variegatus
TCTTTTTTAAGGGGATATGGAACATTCTTCAGGGTAGATCATATGTTGGGTTATTTTTAAAGCCTCAATAAATTGAAAAAGATTGATATAAAGAGTATATTCTCTGAACAAAATGGAACAATATTAAAAATCAATACAAAAAAATTTCGAATTTAAAAATAGGTGGAAATTAAACAATGCACTTCAAAATAACTGATGAATTAAAAAATAAATTTCAACAAAATAAGAAAATAATTTGAAATAAATTAAAAGGCAAGTACACATACTAAAATTTAAAAGGATGCAGTGCTTAGAAGGAAAGTTAAAGGTAAAAATCCCATATTAAAAAGAAGAAATATCTCATCAATTATTTAATCTTTCATTTTAAGAAATTAGAAAACAAGAGCAAACAAAATCGACAAATTCCTTGATAAACACAAATTTCCAGCACTGAATAAAAAATATAGAAAATCTGAATAGGTGTATAACAGTAAAGACGTTGAATTAGTAATCAATAAACTTTTCACAAAGAATATGCCAGAACCAGATAGTGAATTCTACCAATATTCAAAGAAAAAATAATGCTGATCACTCAGATACTCTTCCCAAAACAAAAACAAATACAGAAGAGGAGAAAACATTCTCAAGTCTTCTATAAGCACAGTATTATCCTAATACCAAAACCACAGAGAACTTGCCAGATAATAAAACTACATATCAATATGCTTTATAAATACAGATGCAAATATTATTGAAAATATTAGCAAATTGGATCCAGCAATATATGGGAAGGAGTATGCACCATGAATAATAGGGATTTATTTCAATAATGCAAGGTGGATTTAACATAAGAAAATAAATAAAAACAATACATCATATAAAAAGAATAAAGAAAAATACATAATTACCCCAATAGAAGCAGAAAATCCAACACATATTCATGGGGGCAAAAAAAAAAACCACTCAACAAACTAAATATAGAAGGGAACTTTCTCAACCCAATAAAGACCATCTTCAAAAAACCCAGAGCTAACAACACACTTAAATTTAAAAGAACAAATACTTTCCTCCTAAGATAAGGAACAACGTGAGGATGTTTACACTTGGAATTTTTATTTAACAGGTATATGAAAAAATGC
>NW_007747609.1:5343-7901 GCF_000696425.1 Galeopterus variegatus
CTCATAACCGGGAACTGAATCCATAAATATACAAGTGAACAATAGAGAGAGACAGAGAGAATTAAAGAAAGAACAATCACTGTAATATGTTGAACTTTTAGAGAACTAGAGGTGGAAAAGGGGAGGGTTAGGGAAGGGAGTGGGACTAATGAGGAATTGGTCAATGGACACAAAGAATGATTGTGTATTGTAATGATGAATAAGCTAGCTATAAAGATCTAACCACCACACATTCTACACAATTATTGAAAATCAACATTTTACCCCACATGCATGTATAATGAATTATCTAAAAAATAAAAATAAAAAAATTTAAAAATTAATTAACAAAAATATGTAGCAGTAGTTCTTGGGAGGCAATTTGGCAAGGAAAAGAAATAAAATTCACCTAGATTAGAGGATAGAAGTAAAACTTTATTTACAGATGACATGACCCTGTATACAGAAAATATTTAGGAATACACACACACTATTATAGTGAATAAATGACTTCAGCGATATTTCTGGATACATGAATAATATACAAAAATGTATTGTAGTTCTACATGTATACACTAGTAATAAAAATTCAAAAATGAAATAAAGAAAGCAATTCCATTTAAAATAGCATCAACATATAAAATACTTAGAAATAAATATAACAAAAAAGCTGCAAGATTTGTCACTGTCACTGTAAACTACAAAACAGTGCTTAAAAATTAAAGATTTAAATAGACAGAATGGTATTTCAGATTTACAGACTGGAAGACAACATTCTTAAGATGGCAACATTGCCCAAGTTGATCTACAAATTCAACAGAATCCCTATCAAAATTCTAGCTGCTTTACCTCTAGACATTGACCAGATGATCCTGAAAACCATATGGAAATGTGAGGGGCCACAAATATTCAAAATTATCTTAAAGAAAGCAAAAAGAATAAATTTGTTGGAGTTATGCTTCATGATTTCAAAATGTACCACAAAGCTATGGTAGCGGAAACAGCGTGATACTGGCATGAAGGTAGACCAATACATCAATGGAATAGAAGTGGAAGCCCAGAAATAAACCCTTATATTTATAGTCAATTGATTTCTGACAAAGGTGCTAACACAATTCAATAGGGAAAGAAAGGTCTTTACAACACATGGTGCTGGGACATCTTAATATTCACCTGCAAAAGAATAAAGTTGGAGAAGGGAACACTCCTGCTCTGTTGGTGGGACTGTAAATTAGTACAACCTTTATGGAAAACAGTATGGAGGTTTCTCAGACAACTACAGATAGGTCTTCCATATGATCCAGCAATCCCACTTCTTGATATATACCCAAAGGAATGGAAATCATCATGTTGAAGGGATCCCTGCACTCCCATGTTCATTNGCAATATTGCCCAAGTTGATCTACAAATTCAACAGAATCCCTATCAAAATTCTAGCTGCTTCACCTCTAGACATTGACCAGATGATCCTGAAAACCATATGGAAATGTGAGGGGCCACAAATATTCAAAACTATCTTAAAGAAAGCAAAAAGAATAAATTTGTTGGAGTTATGCTTCATGATTTCAAAATGTACCACAAAGCTATGGTAGTGGAAACAGCGTGATACTGGCATGAAGGTAGACTAATACATCAATGGAATAGAAGTGAAAGCCCAGAAATAAACCCTTATATTTACAGTCAATTGATTTCTGACAAAGGTCCTAACACAATTCAATAGGGAAAGAAAGGTCTTTACAACACACGGTGCTGGGACATCTTAATATTCACCTGGAAAAGAATAAAGTTGGAGAAGGGAACACTCCTGCTCTGTTGGTGGGACTGTAAATTAGTACAACCTTTATGGAAAACAGTATGGAGGTTTCTCAGACAACTACAGATAGGTCTTCCATATGATCCAGCAATCCCACTTCTTGATATATACCCAAAGGAATGGAAATCATCATGTTGAAGGGATCCCTGCACTCCCATGTTCATTGCAGCTCTGTTTACAATAGCCAAGATATGGAACCAACCTAAGTGTCCATCAATGTATGATTGGATAAGGAAACTGTGGTATCTATACACAATGGAATACTACTCTGCCATAAAAAAGAATGAAATTCTTCCATTTGCAACAACATTTATTAGCCTGGAAATCTAAAGTTGAGTGAAATAAGCAAAGCACAGAGGGATAAATACTATATGCACTCTCTCATAAGTGGGAGCTAATAGATAAAGAAGAAAGGAAAGAAAGACCACAGTAGTGCATTGGACTTGCAGAGGGGAGAACATACTTAGGCATACAAAGTGGAGTGTGGAAAGGGGGTTGGGGAGGGAGGTCAGGGAAAATTGAAGGGATAATTGGGTAGGGGACATGGGGTATAATTGCAATTTGTAGTAATGGAGATGCTGCCAGTATGGATCTGGACATCACATCTTAGGAACGAGTGGTGACAATTTGCTTTGTACTCCATGAATATTCACAACCAGAAAGATAAAACAAAACAAAACAAAACAAAAATGTTGGATTCATACGTCATACCATACACAAATTTGACTCAAAATGAATCATAGGTCTATAAGTAAGAGCTAAACCT
>NW_007747609.1:9258-9740 GCF_000696425.1 Galeopterus variegatus
ACAAACACACAAAACCTTGTACACAAATGTTCATAGCAACATTATTCATAATACTGAAAAACTGGAAACATCTCAGATATCCTTCAACTGGTCAGTGGAGAAACAAAATGGGGTACATCCATACAATGGAATATTACACACCCATAAAAAGGAATGAATAAGTGTTACAAAATAAATGCACCCTAAAAATATGACTTTAAATGAAAGAAGTCAGAGACTAAAGGTTGCACTGTGTGATTTCATTTACATGAAATGTCTGTAACGAGCAAATCCTCAGAGGCAGAAAGTAGATTAGTAGTTGCCAGGGTCTGAGGGAAGAGGGGATGGAGAATCACTGCTACCGAATACATGGTTCATTTTGGGGATGACTGAAATGTTCTAAATTTATATAGCAGTGATGGTTGGACATCTCTGTGCATAGACTGAAAAACCCTGTACACTTTAAAATGGTGACTGATATGGTATGTGGATAATATCTCAAT
>NW_007747609.1:11666-12318 GCF_000696425.1 Galeopterus variegatus
ACAACTTCTTAATAAGGTCATTCTGGAGTTTCTAATATAGTGTGCTTCTAGGCAGCTTTTGGAAGACATTACTTCATTCATGGATAAAACCTGGATTGTCTAGAAGTTTGAGTTAACCACAGGTCCTTAAATAACTCTTCATTTGTTTCTCTCAGTTCATCTGTACATGCAAGTGTGCAGCACATTAGTGAAAGCTATAATCTGCCCTCAGAAGTCCCAGAGCTTCTCAAGCACCTCACTAAGAGCAGCCATGATTCAAAGGGAGGACAATTAGGTTTCACTTGTCAGTAAGAGGAATAGTAAGAATTTTCAGCAATCTTTAATAAACCACAGTTTGCCATAAATTTCTACCACATGTGAAATATTCTTTGCCCCTCTCAAGAGGCCCAGGAATATTTTTGTTATTCTGCCACCACCTGAAACTTAATTAAATGAGGCCCTAGTAACTGTCATCTGCCCCTCCACATACCTAGCAAACAGTGAGGGGACTTACATGAACATGTGGGCACATCCTTTCAGGCAGGGTTGGTGGGAAGGGGAGGCACCTGCAGACACCTGTCTGAGCAGTTAGTTACTTTCACCTGCTCTAGCTATTTCATTAGGGCTCAGACTTGATCCCTTGGATAGATCCTTCATGCCTTTTTACTTTGCC
>NW_007747610.1:0-203 GCF_000696425.1 Galeopterus variegatus
GTCAGCCCTCTGAATACTCGGGTTCCGCATCCCACGAACATTGTATTTTCCTTCTGTGGTTAGTTGAAAAAAAGTCCACGTATAAGTGGACCCACATAGTTTAGACCCGTGTTGTTCAATGATCAGCTTTCTTTGCCCCCATGAATATAGGAGTACGACGTCATGAGCAAGGCTTGAAGATGCGGCAGCTCTTGGCCTAGTTG
>NW_007747610.1:5828-6166 GCF_000696425.1 Galeopterus variegatus
ACCTGCCCAGAGGGAGTCTGGGCATGGGGTGGTAGGCTGTCTCCAGGACCCTTGCCCTTGAGGAGTTGTGGCAGGGCCACAGTGACAATTCTTTTGCCTGGTTTTTGAGGTCAGGGTCAGTTTGACACAGGCCACCACAGCATCCTCACTGGGAGGCAAAGGGATTTCACCATTTGGTTACATTTCCAGAGATATAAGAAGAAATCTTTAAAATATACGCATTCATCATTAGGGTTTTCAGGATGTTTCTCCAAACACGTGACAACCTATCATAGTAGAAGGAGCTAGAAAGAAGCTGGTTCTAGTTGACACAGCGAGGTCTATCCCTCCTTCTCCCA
>NW_007747610.1:11278-12318 GCF_000696425.1 Galeopterus variegatus
TTAGGTTTTATGCACATAATCTGCACGTTTTGCACATCACGCAGATTCACATGCATACACACGTGTTACAAATTCTAAGTCTGCTGGAGTTCTCTGCAAAAGTACAGTTTTATTTGTTCACTTTTTTAAACAGTCACTATTTTTCTCTGCCTTTTTTTTTCTTCTTTTTCTTTTAGTAGACTTTATTTTTTGGAGCAGTTTTAGGTTCATAGCAAAATTGAGCAGAAGGTGCAGAGATTTCCCATATACCTGCCCCAACACATGCACAGCCTTCCCCACTTTCGACATCCCCCACCAGGGTGGTACTTTTGCTACAACTGATGAACCTTCATTGACACATTACTATCACCAAAGTCCGTAGTTTACATTAGGGTTCACTCTAGGTGTTGTACATTCCGTGGGATTTGACAAGTACGTAATGACATGTATGCATCATTATAGTGTCACACAGACTAATCTCACTACTCTAAAAATCTCTGTGTTCCACCTATTCTTCCCTCCTTCCCCCAAATCCTGGCAACCACTCATCTTTTTAATGTCTCCATAGTTTTTAGTGTCTTTCTCTTACTAATATGCATTTAAGTTTCATCCATGTCTTTTGATGGCTTGATAGTTCATTTCTTTTTAAGTGCTGATTAATATTCCATTGTATGGATATAGCACAGTTTGTTTATTCATTCACCTACTGAAGAATATCTTGGTTGCTTCTAAGTTTTGGCAATTTTGAATAAACCTGCTATAAACATTCATGTGCAGGTTTTTGTGTGAACATAAATTTTCATCTCCTTTGGGTAAATACCAAGAAGGGCAATTGCTGGATTGTATGGTAAGACTATGTTTAGTTTTATAAGAAACCAAAAAACTGTCTTCCAACGTGGCTGTACTATTCTGCATTCCCACCAGCAATGAATGAGAGTTCCTGTTGCTCCACATCTCTCCAGCATTTGGTGTTTTTAGTGTTCTGGATTTTGGCCATTCTAAATAGGTGTGTAGTGGTATCTTGTTGTTTTAATTTGCATTTCACTGATGGCTTATGAGTG
>NW_007747611.1:0-272 GCF_000696425.1 Galeopterus variegatus
CCAATTGCAGGCCCTGGTTTTTGGTCAAGCTACTTCTTGCCTGGAGAATCCCATTAGGCTCCAGGGGTGGAGGGTGGGGGGTGGAGGGGACAACAGGAAAATGCTTTGTTGAACGGTGGCTTAACAATTCATCCTACAAATGCAAGAGTGGCCAGTTACTATTCAGTGATTGTTTGTTGGTTGAGTTGATGTGGAAAGGGCTCCCTCAGACAGCAGGTAATAGGGCTTTGCCCTCTCCAGGTGGCTGCCATCTGGCTTTGTTCTACCTGTCT
>NW_007747611.1:5797-6242 GCF_000696425.1 Galeopterus variegatus
GCTGGGCTCCCGGGCGCGGGGACAGCCTCCCGCAGCGCCCTCTGTCGGCGGCGCCGGGGACGGCCCGCGTGCACTCTGCGCGTGTTCCTGTTCGTGTGCGGACCTGGGAGCGGGGTCGAGCACCGGTGTACACCTTTGCACGACTCTTAGCGACTTCAAATCCCGCTAGGAGAGATATCTTCACTCCACTCGTTCTATGCATCTGCGCAGAGCTCTTGGGGCCATAGCTTTATGTGCACATGAAATGAGGATATAATCTGGGGGCCCAAGGAGGTGTGCCTTGAGTGTGGTTGTCTGTATGCCTGCCTGTGGATATTTCGCTTTCTGCTCCCATCCGTCTTATGACCGAGTACCTATGAGCACAAGATGTGTCCCTGCACATATTTGAGTCTTATTAGTGGTACACACATTTTTACCATCTCCCCAGGGTTGCGTCTGTATGAAT
>NW_007747611.1:11540-12317 GCF_000696425.1 Galeopterus variegatus
TCCTCTTGTGGTCATTTTCCCTGCCCCTGGGCAAAGGTCTTCCAGGGCTTCCAAGTCTCAGTTGTGGCAGGAGAATAACCATGCTGTTCAGTTACCTGGGGGACAGAGAAAAAATAGAGACAGCCAAAGGTGCCATGTGGTTTTATGTTATAACAGCTAATCATTTCCAAAGAGTGGGGCCCCAAGCACTTTTTACCTCTTCTCTTTGTTACCCATTCAGTAGTTATAAATCCCATTGATATTAAAATGAGACCTTTATATTTGAAAATGTTTTACACTTGGATGCCAATAACAAGGTATGAACCACCATTCATAGGGCATTTATGGACACTGTGTTAAGCTCTTATATGCATTAGCTTATTTAATTCACATGCCAAGTTTCTAATCCTAGTACTAATATTTTTCTCATTTTAAAGATGATGACACCAAGGCTTAGAGTAATTGAATGTCCTTCCCAAGGCCACAAAGGCTAGTATAAGGACTAAAGCTGATTCTAAGTCCAGACTCACGTCACTCCATAATTCAGGCTTGTAATCACTGTGGCTCTCAAACTTAATTAAGCAGGCATCAGAATATCTGGAGAGCTTAAAAACCAGATCACTGGGTCCATCTCAAAGATTCTGATTCAGCAAATGAGAATTTGCATTCCTAACAGATTCCCAGGTCATTCTACTGATGGTGGTTCAGTGTTCATGCCTTGAGAACCACTGCATTAAACTGTTCTGTTCAGGGTCTGACCAGTTGGCTCCATTGTTTAGAGTGCAGCCTTGTAACATC
>NW_007747612.1:0-458 GCF_000696425.1 Galeopterus variegatus
TGCACACAAGCCTGTCAGGTTCTTCCTTCAGGAAAACCCAGGCTATGACAATAAGACTGAATCAATGACTGCAGGATTGACTGTTCCAAAGGAGAACATGAACGTTTGACTTAATGGGTGACAGCAACAGGCTTTGCCTGGCTTATGTGGAATGTACAAATAAGACACTCATTTTATTAGAGGATTTCTATAGCACTATATGGATAAGTTCTTTTTTCTTTTTCTTCTCTTTTAAATCACATGTGAGCATTTTACATGGTGTCAGCTTTGAAAGTTTCCTAATTAGACGTTTACATGTCAAGAGCCCTTATAAGCCCTTTCTCTTGGCATTAATGAGAAATAAAATAGCTCCTGAGAAAAAAAGGTAAATTGTGCATATTGCATTGTTCAGTCCTCGAAAAAGAAAGTGCCTTCTCAGTAGGCATGATTGCCAGTTCAGGCACAGTTAAGAGGTGCCT
>NW_007747612.1:5762-6396 GCF_000696425.1 Galeopterus variegatus
CAACTTCACTGCAGCATCACGAGTGACTGTGAGCCAGAGTTTCCCAGCTGCTCCTACATTCTGTCACAGAAACTGGGAAATAATAACTGTTTGCGGTTTTAAGCCACTAAGGTTTGGGGCAATTTATTCTGTAGCAATAGGTAACTAATACATCACATATTTTTGCTCTCCACGCTGGGGCACCACAGATACTGAGGAGGGTTGACTTAGATCAGGAAGTTAACACTTCTGAGGATGACTTTTGACCAGTGGGGCAAATGGACCTGTTTCCTATCTTTTGAGATGACAGTTCTGGAAGGCACTGAGTGAACTTCCCAGGGGGTCCCAGCAGAATCAGGCCACTGTTTCCCACAGTACTACATTTCCCTCTTTCCCTATATTACTCTCCCTGATCTCTCTCTCCTCCTCACTAGGATCATCCTCAAATAATGTCTGCACATAAGCCTGTCAGGTTCTTCCTCCAGGAAAACCCAAGCTATGACAATAAGACTGAATCAATGCCTGCAGGATTGACTGTTCCAAAGGAGAACATGAACATTTGACTTAATGGATGACAGCAACAGGCTTTGCCTGGCTTACGTGGAATGTACAAATAAGACACTCATTTTATTAGAGGATTTCTATAGCAGTATAT
>NW_007747612.1:11927-12316 GCF_000696425.1 Galeopterus variegatus
CCAGCAGTGACCCTGTCAGCAGGAAGAATGGGCGATGCTGAGAGGGGCAAGTCCCTCCTGTGTTCTCTGAAGGAGAATAAAGGCCACGGCGAAAGCAGTCATTTTCCAGTGGCTCCTGCGAGGATAGACTGGGGAGTGTTTGGCAATTTACTGAGCCCTGAACTGGGAGAAGTCTAGGCCACAGCAGGCTTGGGTCATCAGTGTGCTCCTGCTTAGAGGTTTCAGATGAAATGCTCTAGAAGAAGGGGTCAGTGTTCAGTTGCATTGGGCGAAAATACTTCTTTGACACACACATTAAATAAAAGGGAGAATCTAATAATCAACAAGGTGAATTTAGTTCTCTCTCCAGGTCTTGACCTCGACGACTAATTCGGGTTCTCCTGCATGGT
>NW_007747613.1:0-1162 GCF_000696425.1 Galeopterus variegatus
TGTAGTGCTTATGTAGTTTCTTTTGCTTAATTTTATAGGCTCTACTCATTTCCAGGGTTAACTTTGTTCGGTCCCTGTTTCCCCAATCTCATACAGTGAAGTCTTTTAATACATTTGTAACATAGATTATTTTTTTCACTTGTGCATTCCATTCTGGGATCCCCACCCTCCTAAATAATTTTTGTTTTAATTTGCATACATTAAGGTTCACTCTCCGTGCTGTGACATTCTGAATTTTGAAAATGCATGGTGTCATGAATTCACCATTACAATATATACAGACTAGCTCCAAAGGTCCCCCTGTGCTTTATCTATTCAACTCTCACCTAGAGGCTACTGATGTTTTCACTGATTCCACAGTCGTGCCTTTTCCATAATGTCATATAATTGGATTGATACAGGATGTAGCTTGACATAGACTGATTTGTTTCATTTAGCAATTTGCACTTATGATTCATCCATTTTTTTTTCTTTGCATTATAGGTCATTTCTTTTTATTGCTTAATAATGTTCCATTATACGGATGAACCACAGTTTGTTTGTCCATGAACTTACAAAAGAACGTTTCGGTTGCTTCCAGGCTTTGGTGATTATAAATAAAATAGCTATAAGCATTCACATGCGGTTTTTATGTGAACATAGGTTTTCAATTCAGTTGCATAGATACGTAAAAATGCAATTGCTGGATGGGATGGTAAGACTATGTTTAACTTTGTGAGAAACTCAAAAGTAGATGTAACATTTTGACTTCCAAACAGCCATAAGAGTTCCTGTTGCTCTGTATCCTCACTAGCAAGTGGTATTGTCAGATATATGATTCGCAAGTATTTTCTCCCAGTCTCATCTTTCTAGTCCCTTTTTCATTCATTTCTTTTTTCAATATCTTTTGCAGAGCAAAAGTTTTTTTTTACAAGATTTTATTTTTAAAAACAGTTTTATACTTATAGAAAAATTCAGAGTTAGTGCACAGAGTTTCCATAAAACCCACATCCAGTTTTCCCTATTATTAGCATCTTACATTAATATGGTACATTTGGTACAATTAACAAAACAATACTGATAAGTTATTATTAACTAAATTCTACATTTTATTCATATTCTTTTCGCTTTTTCATGATGTCATTTGTCTTTTCCAGAATCCTATGCAGGATACTCCCTTTTC
>NW_007747613.1:5818-6644 GCF_000696425.1 Galeopterus variegatus
TTTTAGTGAGCATTTCACATAATTTTGTCTTATCTCCTATCTTAGCATATCAACCATACTTAAAAAAAAGAACATTTTTAGAGTTCCCCTAGAGTATTCAATATATATTTTTAAGTAATCTAAGTTTACTTTCAAATAACACTATACACTTAACATGTAGTACAGGTACCTTATAACAGAATATTCTCAACTTCTCACTCCCATCCCTGTCACATTGATTTCATTCGTGTCACTTGTCACTCTTCTGTAATCACTCATTGCATTGTTAATACTTTTACTCTAGCTGAGCAGTTAGCTTTTACATCAATTAATATAAGAAAAAGAGAAAAAAACACCTTTACTTATTTTTTCTTCAACATGCTCTTTATATGTGTAGATCCATGTTTCTGACCTATATCATTTCCTTTCTCCCTGAAGAACTTTCTTCAGATTTCTTATAGGACAGGTCTGCCAGCAGGGAAGACTTTCAGTTTTTCTTCATTGAAGAAAGTCTTTATTTTTCTTTTGGTTATGAAGGTTAACTTGTTTAGATAAGAATTCCAACTTGGTGAGTTTTTTCTTTTAGCATTTTATATATTTTGTGCTACTCTCTTATTGTATGGTTCCTGATGAGAAGTCCACTTTAATTATTATTCTTATTTTTCTATAGATAATATTCCCTTCCTTTTCTCAGATTCTTTTAGGGATTTCTCTTTGTCTTTGTATTTTTGCAGTTTTAGTATTATATATTTAGGTGTAGATATTTCAGTGTTTATCCTGCTTGGCGTTTTCTAACCTTCCTGGATCTGTGGTTTGCTGTCTGTCATTAGTTTGGGAAAGTTCTTGA
>NW_007747613.1:8874-10108 GCF_000696425.1 Galeopterus variegatus
TATCAGCTCTCTGACAGGTCCAGGAAAAGTGGTTGATTTTCAGTTTGTTCAGCTTTTTCTTTTCGTGAAGATGGGGGTGATAACTTCAAAGCTCTTTACACATCAGAGCTGAAACTAGAAGTCTTGCTTATGTTGCATTCAAAGAATAAATACAGGCTTCTCAGGTAGGGGTGAGCTGGAATGCATTTGGGCCCCGGCGGGGTGGATGTTGCACAGCTGCAAACTCACAGACCTCTCCCAGGGCCAGCCCGGGTAAGACGTGGGCAGGCACTTCAGGAGAGGCAATCTCTACTGGGACGGTGGGAATTATGCTCAAATGCAACCTTACTGGGACGGGCTTTTGAGGTTATGTGCTGTGGGAGCCAAAAGTTGGGACTGCTTGTCTTTCCTGACGTCTTCCGAGCTTCACTGAGTCACAACTATAAGTGTGCTCCTGGTACAGTTGGTATCACTGGCCACCAGACCTTTAGGTCACGTTTTCAAACAAAAGGGAAAAACTGCAAATAATTGGAGATAAGTATTAGGAGCTCTAAATTTAGAAGAGGCTTCCTTTGGCCTGCCGCTTCCCACTGACCAAGATGGCGACGGGTCTGGAGCGGGGGCTCCAGAAGACAGCGTGAGCCTGAGAAGTGTAAGATGTGCTGCTAGAGTGCTATTTGCATTTCCAAGAGCAACAAAAATGAATAAGACGTTGATCAACTAATCTAAAATGATAAAAATGCAACTACAGATTCGAGGTTTAGGGACGACACAAAAGAAGATTCCTGAGAGTGCCCAAGCCACACCGCAGGACCGACTGAGCAGCCTGAGGCAACAGCAATGACGTGGAAACAGAGAGGAAGCCGCCTGGCCAGCCCAGCTCTGTGAGTGACTCCCAGCACAGCCCTGCTTGTGGGGCAGTTGTCCGCCAAGCTTCTGCTGGCCACACCAGGCCAGTCACCAGCACCAGGACTGCCTCCACTTTCTCGGGTGGGGGCGGAGCCGGTCAGCTTGGCCAGGCCTGTCCTCCTCGCTTGGCGCGGCTCTTCACTGAGCCTTGCCATTTGCTTGCCCCGGCATGGGGCCTTCCAGGACCTGCGGACCGGCCTCCCATCCCACTCCCCCCATGGATCTCTGGTGGGGCTGGTGGCACGGGGAGCCCCTGGCCAGTGTAAGAAGGGCAGGGAAGAGGAGGCTGGCCTGAATGTCACTCCCCCCACACTCTGGGCTCCAGCCTCAGGTAAACGTCCTGTTT
>NW_007747613.1:10532-11537 GCF_000696425.1 Galeopterus variegatus
GTCTTCCTGGGCGGGGCGGGGCTGAGCAGGGGCTTGAAGTCCCAGCTGATAGACGAGGGTTACAAAAGACACGCCCCAGCCCAGTACTGAGCACAGAGTGGGGAGGCATCCGCCTAAGGAGGCGGAGACTCAGCAGAAAACACACACCCTGTGGGCCGGGCCACCTCTGCAAGGTCCAACAGCCCCACCTAGTGCACACAGAGCGGGGAAACGTCCAGATAGGGAGACAGAGACTCAGCAGAAAACACATACCCGGTGGGGCTGCCACTGCGTAATCCAGCACCCAGGGCCAGAGCACACGGAACAGAGAGAAGTTCTACATGGGAAGTGGAAGCTCAAAAGAGATCACACACCCTGTGATACTATCCCGAGATCCAGCAGCCCAGTAGAGTCCAAACTGACCAGAGAGGAGGCTCCCCAGAGAGGCCGAAGACCTGAGGCAAACACGCACACAAGACACTAGAGGCCAACTGAGCAGTCACAGAGGTAGCCATACCAAATTGACAAACACAGCCACACCTTAGTTAGCCAAAAGGGTCAAACCTGTGCATTGTGAAACCCCCTGCCAAAATGAATAAATATCAAAAAAATATATACCAGAAATACAAAAAAACAAGAAAGTACACCACCAAAAGTTAATAAATCTCAAACTTTAGATCCTATAGAACAGGAAGCCCTTGAAATGAATGACAAGGAATTTCAAGTGATAATTCTAAAGAAAGTGAATAAGATAAAGAAAACTCAGCTAGACAGCATGATGAAACGAGGAAAAGTATACAGGACATGAAAGAGGAAATGTACAAGGAAATCAATGTCCTGAAAAAAAATGTAGCAGAATTTTCCGAACTGAAGAAGTTATTCAGCGAAAAAATAAAATAAAATAAAATAAAACTGGAGAGTTTAACCAGCAAGATAGCGGAAGTTGAAGAGAGAACCTCTGAACCTGAAGATGGACTGATTGAAATAACACAAGCAGAGAAGAAAAAAGAAAAAAAGAATCAAAGA
>NW_007747613.1:11965-12315 GCF_000696425.1 Galeopterus variegatus
AAAATAGTGTTGGAAGTACTAGCCAGAGCAATCAGAGAAGAGAAGGAAATAAAGGGCATCCGGCTTGGAAAATATGCAGTCAAAATGGCACTGTTTGCAGATGACATGATCCTATATATTAAACAGCCTAAAGCCTCTACACAAAAACTCTTGGACTTGATAAACAATTTCATTACAGTAGCAGGATACAAAATCAACACTCAAACATCAGTAGCATTTCTATTCTCCAAGAGTGAACAGGAAGAAATAAAAATCCAATTACAATAGCCACCAAAAGGAAATACTTAGTAATTGAGTTAACCAAGGATGTGAAAAACCTCTATAATGAGAACTACAAACCACTGCTGAGA
>NW_007747614.1:0-207 GCF_000696425.1 Galeopterus variegatus
GCTGCGTGCACCTGCGTTTATCCACTTCTCTCAAAGTCCCACATTTCCCCTCTTTCCTCTTGTTTCTTACTTTTTCCCCTCCGAAAATGGATCAAAACATAAAACTGACATATTCATTTTTAAATTGTATTTTAATTTTACGAGCTTTTATTCTAAATACCAAACACAAGGAAATTGAGTGTTTTAAGTTTTTTATTACTAACCCAA
>NW_007747614.1:2496-3381 GCF_000696425.1 Galeopterus variegatus
GCAAGAGCTGGGGGCAGGCAGAGATGGTGCATGTCACACAGTTTAAGTGAATACCATGAGTGGTCATCTATGACCCATTCTTTACAATTCAGCAGTCAGGGACATCTGCTCCAAGAGGGATTAGAATGGAAGAATGGTAAGCAAGTTTTCTCTTTTACTCAGATTTTAATGAGAATGTTTTTACTCTAAACTTGTGTTGTATTGGAGGGTTGGCCCAGGAGCTGGAATTCAGGCAAGAATTGGCATCAGAAGCTCTTTCTAGAGCTTTGTGCCCTGGTGTCAGGGTGGATGTGGTGCGCTAGCGTCAGGAACCCTGTCCATGTCCTGACCACCCTGTCTCGCTGTCCGAGCCGTCCCCACAGAGGCTCTCTTCGTGTCTTGTCTAGGGCAGAGAAAGCAAGAAAAAAGGGAAGAGAGAAGGATGGGGGTGGGGAGGAGAGTAGAAGGGATGGTAAGTGTTAATGTTTCATAATCAAAAGAGAACAAGAAATGTTACTTGTTTATTTTTCAACAATAGTTGCTAGCCCTATACACTTGAAATATAAATACATTAACTTTCTAATTCTTTGTGACGTTTACATATTTTAAAAATGTTTTTTAAATTAAGAAAAGTTCAGAGATGTCCCAAAAGAACATTGGATTTTTTGGAATAGTTCATACCATTACATTGTTAAGAAAGAAAAAAAAGCTACACACCATGTGTCAATTACACCTGTGACATTTTAATTTATAGAGGTGACTGAAGAAGAATACACTACCTATTTTCCCCAAGAAAATGCACACCACACTACACAGGGCCATATGCGAGCACCAGCAGGCGGGAGAAGGAGGGAAAGCCCAGGGCCCGGCCTCTCTGGGCTTCTGTTGAAAGGCGAGGGCCAGGCA
>NW_007747614.1:4338-7036 GCF_000696425.1 Galeopterus variegatus
TTAAACTTGAGACCTAAAAAATGAAAAGGAACCAGCCGTAGAGAGAGCTCAGAAAAGAACATCCAGGCAGAGCCTCATGTGAGCACAGCCCCGCCACGGAGCTGGAGCCTGGAGAAGAAGGGGCAGCGCACAGGGTGACGGTGGGCAGAGGCAGGACGTGCGATGCACGATACGCAGATGCTGGTTTTCATCCCGGTTCTGCCTCATAACTCCCATGAGCCCTGTTATTTCCTAAGGGACTGAAACAGCACACATATCTTTTCTTAAAGTATTTGGCATCTGCCCTTATTTCCTGAAGAAGCTTCAGAACAGCTCCAGAGTGACAAAAGTGAAAGACAGTCTTCTGTAGTAACGTTGGGGCACTTCGGGCCTCAGAAGCAGGTCCCAGAAAAGTCTCTCCCTCTTACCTCCTGCCCCTTCCACCTGCTCCTTTTTCTCCCCAGGGCAGGCCATGGAAACTAGAAACGTTCTCTACTCTTCTCCCACGTTTGTGTCTTGGAGCTGGCCATAAAAAGATCCTTTGGTCTGCCTTGTCTGATGGCAGGTTACAAGACTTCCATCTCAGGAGAAGTCCTGGTCATCTGTTAGTCCCAGATCACACCGTCCCATTCCTAGTCTCGTCCATGCTTCAATCACGCCTGTCCAATGGGTCTCCATAAAGGGCCAGGAGAATGGGGTGCAGGGAGCTTCTGCACAGCTGAGTGTGTGGAGGCCTGCAGGAAGGTAAGGAAGAACTCGCCCGTGTCCGGGAGGGCAGTGCCCCAGCTCCACGGAACAAGAGCTCCTGCACTCAGGACCCTTCCTGACCTCGCCCTGCCAATCTCTTCATCTGCTGTTAAGTTGTAGCCTTTAAAATATTCTTTATTATGGTCTTTCTTTCTTTCTTGGAGGAGGGGGAGGGGGTACTAGGAGTAGCTGGGTAAGGGACACAAAAAGTCATCATAATTTGCAATGATGAACACATGAAGCTGGAGGGTCAAAGCTCCTGGGCCTGGACTACCACTGCTGTTTGACGCGCCGTCAGTCTCGTGGGATCCCCAGGCAGACACCTCCACAACTGAACTGGATTAGAACACACCCAGCAGGCGTCCGTTGCAGCACTGATTGCTTGCTTCTGGGTGGGGGGAAAGCCCCACACATTGGCCACAGACAACTGCTTGGCTGGTTGCCGTGGTGTGGGAGCCAAGGAGACACCACTTGTCTTCTCTTCTCACCCAGTTACATACATCTTGTGGATCCTGGTGAGGATTCAGGAGCTAATGCAGAATTCTAAGCAGAGCCACAATACAAGATGATTTACATTCTGCAGCGTTGTTCTGGAGGCTGGTCGGAGGATGTGTGGTCGGGGCTAGCGGAAGCCCGTGGGGAGCCACTGCAGCAGCTGAGGTGGGATATGATGATGTTCAGACCCAGCTGTGACCAGGGAGACCTGTACAGATGGAAAGCTTAGGGGCAGCTGCTGATGTCGTGGATTTGGGTGATACAATGGGGAAAAGAGTCATCGGGGTTAACTACCAGGTCTCTGGCTTGAGCCACTGGGTGGATAGTGGCAGTGCCATTTACTGAAATGGGGAAGATTCAGAGAGGATTGGGAGATGTTTAGAACTAGGGGTTTCAGTTTGTACATGTTGAGTTTGAGATTACTGTGGGATATCCAAGGGGAGATGTACAAAAGGAGATCAAGTCATAAATTTAGAACCCAGTGGTGAGGTCTGAGCTGTAACGTGGAACGTTTGACATATGGTAGGTATTTAAAGAAAGGGAGTGAATAAGATCGCTTAGGAAGAGCGCACTGAAAGGACTTTAGGAGCACTAACTGCAAACCCTCAAAACAAAGAACACACGGTCACGTGCATGTACATGTGTAAACGCTCAGCGCACAGTGTGTCCCAGCATTTGTAAGTACTCAGGCACGCTCCTAAGGTTTTCCTTAGGCCTGTTTGTGAGAATTACCACATTATTTAGTTGCTTCTTAAGCAGGCCTTTTTCCTTTTAAATTAGGGGCCTTCAAAGAAATTTGCCAGAAAATGTTTAAGTAAATCTTCTCCTGTATGCAAAAATAGCATTAAGAAGTTGATGAGGTTGGTTCAGGAGGGAGAGAGAAAGTCCTGGTGAAAACTGGATGTGTAAAGGTTGAAGACAGGGCCCGGGGCACTAGGGTGACGGGGTGTGATGAAAGCCTGGAGCAGGAGGCTGCGTGTGTGCACCTGCACTTCCACCTTCAGCAGGAAACTTCTGAGGGTTCTTAATTCTGACTGTGCTTTGCTAATATGACAAAGGCTTTATTTTATTTTTCTTTAACAAGTCACACTCATCACTCATGTTAGGGTCTTCCCAGAGCAGCTGGTTCATAATGCAGAGTTTGTGATCCCAGTAGATTCAGTCTTCACGCAGACTTTCCTGAGGTCGTGCCTGCATCTTATTCTAGACCAGATAGTGGTGCACATATGCCAGGGTCCCCTCTACCCTCTAACACGGGATTCTGCTAAAGGAAACCATGAGGTATGAGGCCTGGTTTGTTCCTAAAACTTCACTTTTGTTTTAGTTCAATTTCATTTCCAAAAGTTGTCTGCTACATATTATTTTACTAATGTATTCAGATTAGACTCAATATAATGTCATTTTTAGCAAAAACCTTCCTTTTGTCTTTTCATTGGTATAATATTTTTTAGAAGCATTTGTTTCTTAGAACTCAGTG
>NW_007747614.1:11799-12314 GCF_000696425.1 Galeopterus variegatus
TCCACAGGCCAGGGGCTGGGGCCATGCCACCCAGGCCCTGCCATGCAGCTGCCCCCATCCCCAGTGCCAACATTCCTGCCCACAAAACAAGCAGGCCCTGGAACACTGGCTGACACTCGGCACACACCAGCAAAGGCTTCCTCCATCTCCAGGTGAGCCCACAGCCCCCCTGAGGTAAAGACCCCTCCCTGGGATAGGACAGGACTGGACGGTGGCTTTATTGCTCTCTCATTCTCCGTCCTGTGGATGTTGCTTCAAATTTACCCATTGCCAGCCTGTGCCAGATCCATAGGCTGGGGCCTCCGCCCCTTAGGAGGCCATGGTGCTGACACAGCAGCTGCCACTGAGAGCTCCAGAGCCCATCTGGGCAGGCTGGACAGGTCTGAGAAGGAGGGAGGCCAGCCTAGTCGGTGAGTGAACAGGAGGCCTGGAGACATGGGTGGGCTGGGGGCGGCAGGTAGGTGCAGTCGGCACCCCAGGTTAGGAAACATCCTGCTGTGCTGTGTCTTCAGGTT
>NW_007747615.1:0-594 GCF_000696425.1 Galeopterus variegatus
CAAGGATTTTTAAATGTGGAGGAAGGAGTCAGAAGAAGTCAGTGATTTAATGTGAGAAGGACTTGATCCACACTTGCTGGCTTTGAAGATGGAGAAAGTGGCCAAAAGCCAAAGAATGTGGGTGGTCTCTAGAAACTGGAAAAAGCAAGGAAACATATTTTCCCTGGATTGTGCAGAAAGGAACACAGCTCTGGGGTTACTCTCAGTTCCTACAGGATGCCTTCTGGTCCTAGTCACTTGGCCTGCTCCCAACATGACAATTTATTTCTTCAAAGTCAGCAAGAGAATCAATCTCTCCAGCCTACCACCATAGTGTCTTATATAATATAACCTAACTGAAGAACTGGCTGTCCCTTCATATACATAGATCCTGAATTCACTGAAGAGGAATGCAAAAACAGGGTCTGTCTCTCTCTCTGTCTCTCCCTCTCTCTCTCTCCACACACACACGCACACGTGCATTCATGCACAAACACATGCACATATATTTGTTTTACTTTTTTCAATGTAGACATAGCTTCTTGTAGTATTTAATTTCTTTCATTTATTTATTTTTTTGTGTGTGAACGGTAAGGGGATTGCAACCCTTGGCTT
>NW_007747615.1:2448-2908 GCF_000696425.1 Galeopterus variegatus
ACTACTGCTACATAAGGATGCTTTTTCTTCTAGTTTTTCCTGTTTCTTCCCGATGTAGCTGCCATGTGGATCAAGCAAGTCTTGTGGGATATAATCACCAAGAATATTTATTCTTGTTTCTTCCTGTCTTTTTTCATTTATTCTACTGACTAATTTCCCCCATAGTCCTAGTTCTTTTCTGGGAGGAAATTTAGGGCAATTTCCCAGGCTTATCTAGTCACTTTCAGATAATGAAGTCTTCTCCAAATAGCAATTAATAGTTTCAGTCCACTGTAATATTAAAACTTTTAACCTCATTCAAAATACGGTGTACTCCCTCCCCCTTTCCAAGCTGTGCCTGCTATAACATAGCCAATGGCAGTAGGACAGGGGTGTTGTCCTTTTCCCTGATCGATATCTTTTTCCTCCTCCTTCATCTTGTCAATCATTGTGTCTGAGCCCTAGGAGGAGTGGGAGAGGG
>NW_007747615.1:4730-6066 GCF_000696425.1 Galeopterus variegatus
GGAAGGAGAGGTGGTGGTGGTGAGCAGGTGGTAAGAACATGGTTTCTCTATGGTCTCAGCTGAGGAAGGTTTCTATTCATGTAGGCCACTCTTTTCCTGGTTCTTTGGCTAAAGAGAGCAGTCTTTTCTTGGGTCTTTCTTGTCTGTGTCTTTTAGTATTTGTAGGTTTCCAGCTTCCTCAGCCTCTATTTGGGAATATATGACAAGCAAAAGGACAACCCAGGAACTCACTGCTGTGTCATTCCCCAAATCCCAAGATCTGCCTTCTTTTTTCCACCCTTCAGACTCATGCCATTTGCTGTATTATGTCCAGGTTTTTTACTTGTACTTAGAAGAAGGAATAAGGTAAAGGAGTCCATTTCATTATGTCTGGAACTGGAAATCCTAATGCTCAAACCAAATGTATCTTCATTGATTTTATTAGTGACTCTAATAACTCATTTCGACACAACAGTTCACAAATACATTAATATTCCAGACGCACGCACGCACGCACGCCGGCGGCTGGCGGGCGGCAGTCTCGCGCCTGGGCTCGCCCCGCGGCGCGCCAGAGGATCGCGCACTCAGCAGGTTGGGCTGCGGCGGCGGCAGCTGGTGCAGCTGGGGTGCTGCGTGTGAGAGGTCCCAGAAGCGTCTGCGGCTTCACCTCCGCACCCTCCGCCTCTCCCACCCCAGTCCCCGTGCGGAGTGCTGAGGAAGGGAACGGCGATAGCCTCGGGAACCCCGAGCACACCCTTGGCTGCTTCCAACACCGCCCTCCTTCCCTTCCCAGCCGCGGGCCTCGCTCGGTGCTAGGCGACTCTGCGGGGAGGCGGCGGCGACGGCTGCCTGTCTTTGGAGAGATCTGCTGCCCTCCGGCCTTGCTCCTCCGCCGGGCCCTGCAGGGGCCGAGAGAGCTCGGCGCCCGCCCTTCCGCTCGCCTTCGACTGCCGGTTGGAGCAGCGTCGGTCCGGGAGGTCTCTGGGCTGAGGCGCCGTCAGCTCCTCCGGCTCCAACATGTCCGCGGGCGGAGACTTCGGGAATCCGCTGAGGAAATTCAAGCTGTGTTTCTGGGGGAGCAGAGAGTTGGAAAGACATCCTTGATCACCAGATTCATGTATGACAGCTTTGACAACACCTATCAGGCAACAATTGGCACTGACTTTTTATCAAAAACAATGTACTTGGAGGATCGAACAATCAGGCAGCAGCTGTGGGATACTGCGGGTCAGGAACGGTTCCGTAGCCTCATTCCCAGTTACATCCGTGATTCTGCTGCAGCTGAAGTAGTTTACGATATCACAAATGTTAACTCATTCCAGCAAACCACAAAATGGATTGATGATGTCAGAACAGA
>NW_007747615.1:11536-12312 GCF_000696425.1 Galeopterus variegatus
TATGCTTCCTACCTGATCCTCCTTCCTTCTACCTTTTCTTTACAAGTTTCAGACATGCATGCCCTTGCCTTCTTCTCCCTCATATTTGGTTTTAACAGGTATTTCCTACAACACCAAAAATCTTTTGCATATCTAATTCCATCTTGGAGTTTGTATCTTAGGGGAGCAGAATTAACACATCATGTATATTGGGCCTTGAAAGACAGGATTTGAGCACCTTCAGAAGGAATGGTTTTCAAGGTGACAGAAACAATTTTCAAAGAAACTTGAAAGAGTGAAAGCTTGATGATTCATATGTGAAACAAAATTCAACTGGAGTAAAATGAGTAGGAAGAGGGATCAAAGGAATAATATAAGAAAAGTAGGCTGTGGTCTTAAATGCAGGGCANAACACTTTCCCAGGTACTATCTAAATGGTGTGTGGGAGGCTGAATTTTGGTGGACCCCCACGACACATGCTCGTTGATAGTCATGCCCATATGAGTCTGTTCCCATATCAACTCTGTACGTGGCCAGGTAGCTCGGCCAATGCAGCATTAACATCAGGCATTCATCCGTCATTTTGGAATATCATTTTTGGATCCCGGATACCATGCTATGAAAAAGGCTAAGCAGTCACATGGGATAGTCCACATAAAGAAGAACTGAGGTCCCTGGCTGACAGCTCTAGCTGTCTACAATGTGAATAAAACCATTTGGACCTTTTATTCCACTCATGGGCCTACCTGATATCTTATGAAGAAAGGAAGCTTCATGATCAACCCACCAACCCACAG